>NC_049219.1:369294-669294 GCF_013347855.1 Anguilla anguilla | reverse complement strand
AGGTGCAAAAATTTGACATTTATTCATAACCACGGACTCTGGTCAGGTGGGTCTGTGTCCTGAAGGCTGGTAACATGGGCTGGTTGCAGAAAGCTTTCATTCAGACACATTTTTACATCAGTGTTTGTGCCCCTAACCCCCCAACTGTAGGACTGCAGGTTCACCTCCCCAGCCATGAAATGTTCCTTGTTGTGCCATGGACAATGCCGCCATCGCTGGAGGATCCGAGGGCAGAAGCTCGAGTCCTGCTGGAGGGCATTATTAAAAGCAAGGTGGGTCCTGTTCCCGGGTCCTAGCAGTCATTGTCGCTTATCGCACCGTTCTGTTTATAGCGTTTTGTAGTACATGTTTTCACAGCATTATTTTAGTTGAACTTTTATCACCTTCAAAAAAATTGAAAACAATCACTTTCGATAATCACTGCTGGTGTTTTTACAAATCTCAGATTAAGATTTGATCAGGCTAAAGTTTGCCTAAAATCCTGAAATGGATGGGCCCTTGTGCACCCCTAATGTGGTTTGTACGAGCGAGACTATCCTCCTCTCACTTCTTCACTTGGGACAGGCCTCTGTTAGTCACCTGGGCACCTGCAGTCAGCCTGTGCCAACTGTGCACAATGGACCAGCTTTACAATTTTCTTTTTGGTTTCCATTTCCTTTTTACCAGCTGCAGAACTTACTGAGTAAGTTCTGGCCAAAAGCGGAGGTGCAGCTGATCTCGTTTGAAGACAGCGAGAGGAAAACAAAAACCAAGATCACTTTTGAAAGCTTTGATGTTTCCAGCCAGGATGGGGTAGTGATCCTCCGCCCTGAGGAGCAGCTGCAGCATATTATCTCTCTCGGCTACGCCCACATCACCGTCACAGACGACAGCATCTACTGGGATGGTAGGTGCGAGACATGCTGGGGGATTTGTGTGTGATGGGTAGCTGAAAGAGGAATATTAGCTGTTCTGTTCCCAATGAAATAAAACCCTTGAGACTGTGTGTGTGTGTGTGTGTAAACTGGTGGACTTGGTCCAAAGGGGTGGTGTGATGTGCCTAGTGCAGCCCCCCTGAGCTAGCGTAGCTGCATGCTTGTCTGCTTGCTTGCTTCTCGCTCCCAGGCACTGTCGCTGACTAACTCAACTGAGTTTTGGAAAAGCAGAGTGTGTAAGTCTTTCCTTGTCAGTACATAGCCTCTCCATCACCCAGACCTCTACTGTGCCTCCTCGTTGACAGTCCATGGTAACCGTGTGCTTTGCAGTCTCTGGCCAGACAGCAGGGGGTCTCGGAGCTGCAGTGGACCCCAGAGGTAGGAAGCACAGGCCCACCAGCGTGTGGACATGTCCTGACTGCCACCATCCACTGCCCCAATGCCCAATGGGTGCACTTGCACGTGCTATGGCTACGGGAGTAAACCCCTAATGATAAATCTGTGGAGAAAACATGCATTAAGCAGTCACCCACAGACCGGTGTTCTGGCAGTCTTCTGCAACTCCCCTCTATAGAAGGTCATCATGAGCTCTTCATGCCACTGGAAAACATAGGGTGGATCCAAGAGAGTGAAGGTAGAGACTGCGCACAACTACCTTCACTCTAATCTATTAATTGCGCAGGCCTGCTCCAAATACCCTACCCCATTCCCACCCCAACCCCCACCCCCTAAGTCCTGCGGCGATGGGGAAGGGCGGTGGATACAGGTCAGGATGTGACTGGAAGTATCTAGTCTAACCCTGCGCGCAGGCGGCGTGGGAAAGATGGTCGCCGAGGCTCGGGATGGAACAGCGTACCTCTCCGGCAACTCCTCATGTGACTGAGCAGCCCCGCCCTGCTCACTCTGAGAGGGAAGGGCTTGGAAAATGTGGCCTATAAAAGGTCTGTTCCTCTTCAACCCGGGCAGCTGCCGGGTCATCCCTCATCCGGTCGAAAATTAACAAAAAAAAAGAAAAAACCCACATAAAAATCACAATTGCGACCTGGAATGACCGAACTCTCCTGGATGTACGTGATGATTCCTGTCGTCCCCGAAGAACAACAGCGCTGGTTGCGCACGAGCTGAAGAGGTACAACATCGACATTGTGGCCCTCAGTGAAACCCACTTCCATGGCAAGGACTCTATAACAGAGATGGGAGAAGGCTGCACTATCTTCTGGAAGGGGCTTCCGGAAGGCTCTCGTCGCCTCCATAGTGTAGGTTTTGCTGTGAGGACAAGCCTACTTCAGAAGATCCCAGAATCCCCAGTTGGCATCAGTGAAAGACTGGCGGATTCCCCTCACAAACAATCGCTGTGCCACCCTCATCAGCACATATGCCCCAACACTGGTTGCTGACCCTGAGTGCAAGGAACTCTTCTACGCCTCCCTGCACTCCACCATAAATAAAACGGCATCCACTGACAAGCTCATTCTCCTAGGCGATTTTAACGCAAGAGTGGGCTCTGACAGTGGATTATGGAAGGATGTGCTCGGACAGCACGGTGTTGGCAAGCTTAATGACAACGGTCTTCGCCTCCTTACTCTCTGCTCTGAGCATCAACTGGTCATTACAAACACCTTGTTCCAACTCAAGAACGACTTCAAGACCTCCTGGCAACACCCCCGCTCTAAACACTGGCATCTCCTGGACTACATCATTGTCCACCAAGCTGACAGGAAGGAGTTGCGAGTCACCAGGGCCATGCATGGAGCCAACTGTTGGACAGACCATCGCTTGATCAGAGCCAAACTCAACCTGGAAATCCGCCCTCAACCGAAGAAAACACCACCATGCAGGAAGCTCAACTGTGATGCACTGAAGTCCACGCACTCAATCAACCAGCTCAGGGAACAGATTGCAAACCAACTGTCTAGGATCCCCGAAACACCAGCAGATCCCAGCATCAGCTCTACCTGGAGCACCCTACGTACTACTCTCTGACCTCCCCTGCCTGCCCCCTGTCAACCATTTGGACTCCCCCCCCCCCCCCAGTTTCTCAGAGGTACACAAAGCCACTATGGGCCTAAAGAACCACAAGAGCCTGGGCCTTGACAGAATCCCGGCAGAAATACTAAAACATGGGGGATACCTCCTTACCCGTAGAATACACCAACTGATCACTGCCATCTGGTCATCTGAAGTCATCCTGCAAGATTGGAAGGATGCTAACATCATCACAATCTTTAAGTGCAAGGGTGACAAAGCAGACTGTGGTAACAGCAGAGGTATCTCCCTCCTATCAGTGGAAGGTGCTAGCACGGTTCATGCTACTCTTCCTAGCAACCCATGTAACTGAAGACATCCTGCCCAAATCCCAGTGTGGCTTTAGGCATGATCGAAGCACTGCGGACACGATCTTTGTTGCTAGACAGGTACAGGAAAAATGCAGAGAACACCGCAAAGACTTGTAACTAGCGTTCATTGATCTGTCCAAGGCCTTCAACACTGTAAACCGGGAATTGCTGTGGGAAGTACTTGGGAAGCTGAGGGTTCCACCAAAGTTTGGGAACATTGTACGGCAGCTCCATGACGGGATGCAAGCCTGTGTGAGCATCGGTAGTCAACAATCCCCAATCCCCTGTGGATGTGGGGGTCAAGCAAGGATGTGTTCTAGCCCCAACTATTTTCAACATGTTCCTCTCCACCATCACCCTGCTGTCTCACAAATCCCTGGATCCCACAGATGGGGTACAGATACAGTACAGACTGGATGGAAATCTTTTTAATATCCGGCGACTTCAAGCCTTCACCAAAACCACCACCCAACACATCCTGGAGCTACAGTACACTGATGACTGTGCTCTCCTCACCCACTCAACAGAATCCCTACAGCGTGAGTTAAATGTGGTTGCTTCCATATACAGCGCCATTAGTCTCCAGATCAACATCAGGAAAACGCAGATAGTCGTGCAAGAGTCCATCCCCCAACCACATGCGCCTACCTTAACCCTTGATAGTCATCCTCTTGCCATCGTCCTACATTTCACCTACCTCGGTAGCATTCTGTCCCCCTCCTGCAACATCGACGACGACACCCAGGTTCGTTTTGGTCTGGCCTCTGCTGCCTTCGGCAGGCTCAAGTCCAGGGTCTTCCAGAACAGGAACCTAACCATCTCCACCAAAGCAGCTGTGTACAAGGCAGTTTGCCTCTCCACACTGCTTTATGGTTCGGAAACCTGGACCCCCTGCCAGAGGCACATACGAACTCTAGAGGCCTTCCACATCCGCTGCCTCCAAAGGATCCTGGGTGTGTCCTGGGAAGACAGGGTGCCCTATGTGGCAATCCACGACCGGACTCATACACCCAGCATTGCCGTGTTCCTTGCGAGGCATCTGAGTTGGGTCGGGCATGTGATCCGCATGCCTGCCCACCGGCTACCTAGACAGATCCTCTATGGCCAGCTCTTGGATGGTCATAGGTCTGCTGGGGGCCAAAAAAACCGCTACAAGGATCACCTAAAAACCCTCCTGAAGAAGTGCAACATCAAACCACCAGTACTAGAGTCCCTGGCTGCTGATCGCCACACCTGGAGCTCCACCTGCCACCAGGGAATCACTCGCCTTCAGGAGCAGGCTACAGAGAGAAGAATGCAGCGGCGTGCACAGAGGCACCAACGTGCTGCAGGGCCCCCCCTTTCCTGTGCCGTATACCCCTGCCCCTCTTGTGGCAAGACTTGCGGATCACGCATTGGCCTGCACAGCCACATGGCTATGCACAGGCGTAATACACCCCAATAAACCCCCAACAAATGAATTTGGAGCAACGTCATCATTGTCATCGATGGAAGTGCGTGTGTGCGCATGTGTTAGCGCATGCAAGTGTGTGTGTTTGTGCATATGTGTTGGTGGCAGTGCAGTATAACATTTTTCTCCAAGGCTGTTGGTTCAAGGTTGTAGAGTGTCTGTGAAATGCCTGAAATGTAAATGAGAGACAGATGGACAGCTCATGCGATGCAACATTGTTGTAGGGCGGGCACGGTGGCATAGTGGTTAGCACTGTCGCCTCACAGCAAGTGGTTAGCGGTGTCGCCTCACAGCAGGAAGGTCGTGGGTTTGAATCTCGGGTTGGGGTCTTTCTGTGCGGAGTTTGCATGTTTTCCCCGTGTTCACATGGGTTCACTCCGGGTACTCCGGTTTCCTCCCACACTCAAAGACATGCATGTTAGGTGCGCTCCTGCAGGTGCCCTTGACCAAGGCCTCAGAACTGGAGTTGGTCCCCAGGCACAGCACAGAGGGGCACCTGCCCACTGATCCCAAGTAACTAAGGATGGGTCAAATGCAGAGGAAAAATTACCCCATGGGGTTCAATAAAGTATATCATCATCTTCTATATAATGGTGAGGAACTCCTAAACACTGCTGCCATATAACAATCCAGTCATGCTGAGGAGGCTCAACTGGTTTCTCCTGAGGAGGGAGTCATTGCCACATTGAGGGGAATGCAGGGTATCCCAGGCTTAGTAAAAACTGTGGGAGACGAGGTCTTCTCACCTCACGACAGTGAGTCTGGTGTCCAGAGCCTATAGCAACGCCCAGCATTCACATACTGTGTTCTCTGTGTGACTGAGTGGAGCAGCAGTATACTGCGTACTTGTGTACTTGTGTTCTCTGTATAACTGACAGTATACTGTGTAACCCACAGACCCAGATGAGTGTGACTCCCCCACTCTGAACAAGTGCAGCTCCAACTCCGTCTGCATCAACACCCTGGACTCATTCACCTGCGTGTGTGAGCCGGGGTACTACAGCCTGAGCCCCATCCTCAGCCCCGCCTGCCACGGTATACATGCACACACACACTCACACAGACACGCACACACACACTCACACATACACACAAACTCACACTCACACACACACTCACACACATACACACACACCATTATACTCACACACACGCTTGCTGTGTCTGTTTCTGTATTACTTGTAAAATGGCAGCATTGGCATAGCCTAGCATTTCATGCACTTTTGTAAGTAATGAACCAAAGGCTAATCAAAACTGTCTACATAATGCCACTAAAGAACATCATGTCTTAACAGAGAAGGGGATGTTCACGCTATGCCTGAAGGACCATGTATCTGGGGGCATCTCCAAGCCTTTCCTCATCCACTACTTCGGCGGGAATGTGACTGTTGTCCTCAATGATGGTCGCTGCTCCATCAACGAGACGGACAAGTTTTATTATTACAGGATAAGTGGCGCCCCCTCCCAGTGTGGAGGCCAAACGCTTGTGAGTACCGGCACCAGATCCAGGTCATGCACACAGCTGGTGCATTCTGGGAATGCACACCATCACAAAACTGATTCACTAAACCTGGCATAGCAAGCTGCAAATGCTACTGCTTCTTCCTCCCTTCAGACAATGACACTCTTTACTCTAGCAGACCTCTCCATTCAGCACCCCTCACTACCTCTACGTGTCCCATCTCTCCATTCAGCACCCC
Source organism: Anguilla anguilla (assembly GCF_013347855.1). Lineage (NCBI taxonomy): Eukaryota > Metazoa > Chordata > Actinopteri > Anguilliformes > Anguillidae > Anguilla > Anguilla anguilla. The sequence continues at coordinate 662,894 of NC_049219.1, read as the reverse complement.
TCACTGCCTCTACCTGTCCCATCTCTCCATTCAACACCCCTCACTACCTCTACCTGTCCCATCTCTCCATTCAGCACCCCTCACTACCTCTACGTGTCCCATCTCTCCATTCAGCACCCCTCACTGCCTCTACCTGTCCCATCTCTCCATTCAACACCCCTCACTACCTCTACCTGTCCCATCTCTCCATGCAGCACCCCTCACTACCTCTACCTGTCCGATCTCTCCATTCAGCACCCCTCACTACCTCTACCTGTCCCATCTCTCTATTTAGCACCCTCTCACTACCTTTGCCTGTCCCAAGGTCCTCACTGAGTACTTTCCAGCTTAGCAGTGTGTAACACATCACACTGGGTATTAAGAGTGTGTAATGCCTTGTGTGTGTAACACATCACACTGGGTATTATGAGTGTGTAATGCTTTGCGTGTGTAACACATCACACTGGGTATTATGAGTGTGTAATGACTTGGGTGTGTAACACACTTTCTGCTCATTTAGATTAACAGGACGCATGTGGAGTTGAGGAACGCGCTGACTGTGACGCTCAGCAGCGGGAGATCCATCACACGGAGGGACCTGAAGGTGCTGTGGACCTGTGCCTACCCGCTGCTCCAGACCAGCACAGCCCGCATGAAGCCTGGTCTGGACTGGTGAGAAACACACCCCTCTCTCATTCAGCCATCCAATCAGCATCCACGGCAGTAGCATGAAGGACATTAAGCCTCCAACTAGCATTTTCAGTAGTTATGCATGTACAACTGTAACAGAGCCTGGGCTCAATGAAAATACCTTAGTCTTTGTTAGCACTAAGGCTAATCTAATGGCATGTGCGGTTCTTTATTGGTGTGTCATAATCCAGCCTGTTTGTTTGTCTGTTATTCCATCACACATTGTTGGTCATACATTTCATGTGGACACGGATGATGTGTTTGCTGTGTGTTCTGCTCTGCTCCTCTGCAGGGTTAGCTCTCACAGTGTGGTGCAGGTGAATTCGTCCCGCCTCCTGGAGATCAGCATGGCCTTGTACAGTGGCTCATCTTACGCATACAACTACACTGGCCCTGTGGAGCTCCCTTCTGCAGAGCAGCTGTACATCCAGGTGACCCTGCACTGTGAGAACAGCCTGGCCTGCAACATGAGCCTACAGCTGGAGTCCTGCTGGGCCACACAGACCGCAGACCCACAAGAGGAGAAGAAGGCTTTTTTCCTGAAGGGGGGGTGAGTTCTCTCATATTGAGGGTGGAGGACGGGGGGGGGGGGGTGTGTGGGGGTGGGGTTGAGTTCTGTGTTCCTGAGGGGGGTGGGGATTATTTATCTGTTCCTCAGGGTGGTGAGTTCTCTGCTCCTGAGGGGGAGGGGGTGAGTTCTCTCTCTTTTGTCTGTGATTCGATTGTTGGGTTGATGCTGCCTCATTGTAATCATAATCTCATAAAAAAACACGTTTTCAATGTACAAAAATGCCAAGTTACTCAAAAGTATTGATATCCAAATGACGCCAAGTTACGGTACTACAAACAATATAGGCTATCTTGCCTCACCGAAATGACATAAGATGTATTTCAAAGCAATGCTACCCAATATTTCCTCAGTTCTTTCAAGTCACTTGGCCCTGTGTATAAGCATGCACTACACGGACAGGCCAAACATATGTGTGGATGGCTCTCTCACAATCAAGATTGATTGAATAGGCGTGTATATGCCCAATTTGTATTGGTATGCATGTATTTCGCTGCCCAGCTTTTCAGTTGCGTGAATGATAGTATGTTTCTTGGTATAAGTGTGTGTTCGTAAATGTGAATGCAACATGCTGCGAGGGAAATGTCTCCATGGGGATAAAGAAGTTGTCTATGTATGTATGTGCAATATGTATTTTACATGCAGTATTTATTGTACGTAGCAAATATACAATAACTTGCACATGTACTCAAATTCAGTTCAGAAGCAAGTATAAACATGTTTTCTGGAGAAACATGCTTCCTGTAGTTACTCAGCAGCAGTTTTGTACATTAATTTCAATGTGTTCCATGGGGCAATTCGAAATATTTGACTCTTCGATCTGACACAGAATTTGCATGACATTGTGAAATGGTAAGATGACAAAACACAGGGCCAAGTGACTTGAAAGAACTGAGGAAATATTGGGTAGCATTGCTTTGAAATACATCTTATGTCATTTCGGTGAGGCAAGATAGCCTATATTGTTTGTAGTACCGTAACTTGGCGTCATTTGGATATCAATACTTTTGAGTAACTTGGCATTTTTGTACGTTGAAAACGTGTTTTTTTACGAGATATCATTTCTTTTTGCAAAGCGTTTTATTATGAGAGTGAGAAATGCGACCCTGCAAGAAACAGTTGTGGATTATGGCTATCGTTGTGTGAATCTGTACAGTCTGATGAGCGTGTACCGTTCAGCAGTTTCGGTTTGCTATATATGTAAAACAGTGGCTGTGAGAAAGGATGCAGTGGCGTAAGCGTAAACGGATCAGAAACGCAGATGAAATATGGTATGTACTCACGGAATTGACGTCCATCCAACAAGCCTTGACTGACAAAAGAATCAACAAGCCCGTAGAATTATAACTCCCTAGGTCGCAACTTGTGTAGCCTTCTGTCCTGCTCCGTTGTCTGTTATTTCGTGGAGATGCACTTTTAGTGTTTGTAAGGTTTATAAGGCATTTTGATAGGCTTATCTGCAGGTAGGAATCCTCTTCGCTGTTTTGCTAAACTAGAACCGGAAAACATGATAGTGGAGAATAGGAGCAGACGCATATGTCCCAGCAGGCTTTGCATAAGAGAAAATAACAACAGTGTGAGAGAAATTAGGATGAAATTATAAAATTCCGTAGTTGAAACAATATGTTTTTAGCAGAATGGGCATGTAGGTGAAGGTTGACATGATCACGGAGTATAGTGCGAAGTAAATGGAGTGACCATGAGCGAGTTTATATTCCTTATCAAACGGTATATATAACAGTCGGTATTGGACATTAGTTTTTGAAGTGGACGGTTAAATTACATTACATTACATTACAGGCAAATAACGTGTGCAATCTATTGCACTAATGTGTTTTTCTCATGTTCAGTGCTAGTAGTTATACTTATGAGTGAATCATGATTTTAGATGTAATGTTTTAATGCGGAGTTGCAGAACGTACATACGTAGTAATTGTGTGTAGCCTATGTGGCTAGATAGAGAACAGGGCGAGGTAACATGAATGTAGAAACGTGGCGTTTGCTGATATGAAGGTTTTGTACGGTAGCCAAGTGAAGAAATATAGTTAGTAGAAATGGGACAGTGGTGAACTGGTGTAACTTTTTAATAAAAGGAATACATTTGCGTCATGAAATGCATATGGGTGGCCATGAGTGAGTTTTGGTAAAGCAAATATAAACGTAAGAAAACGCTAGTGTAAAAGAGGAAATTATCTGCCTGAGGGCGAGTCGGGATTCAAGCCTCAAACCGGAGGTTTATCAGTCTGTGACTTCGTTAGTGCAGCACCATGCCATAGCTATGCAATGCGTGAAATATCATTAGCAAACCTGCCGGTGGTTTTAAAGAACACAGGCCAGTAAGCACAGAAGAGCTCCCGTTGAATCCATATGGCTTAGCAATATTGTAGCCGGTTAATAACTGAACATACAGACGGTAAGTCATAATACATATGGCTTAGCAATATTGTAGCCGGTTAATAAACTGAATGGTGAACGGCGGGTAGATATGGTGCAAAAGCAATAATTGATAAGTAGGCTAGTAGACAATTATTAGTGAGGGTTGAAGCAGGTTAAAGAAACGTGTTCCTAGCTGGGCTTGAACCTACGACCCCATGTTCCCAAGACTGTAACCTTACCCACTAGGCCACAGGCAGCTGTTTAAACTGGAAATGTTTCAGAGTAAAAAGGTATGGGTATTTTGCGTGTGTATGCGCGTTTTTGATTGGGTCGTGTAGGTGCAGATTTGGCTGGTGTTAGTGAAATGTCCAATGGGGAGACGTTGTTAGTGGGATAGGCGGCAGGAAAAATAAGAATGAGAAGAAGAAGAAGAAGAAAGAGAAGAAGGAGAAAACGCGAAATCCCCTTAGTCTGGGGCTTTATTGTGTGGACATGTGAAGTTGTTTATGAATTCTGTCTGTTGAAATGGGGTCAGAATGTGCAGAATTTAATGTTTTTAAGGGCTGAGTGTCTGTGGCTGTTGTGGTTATTTCTGTGGGGAACCCTGAAAAGTGCCAAACTCTCGGTGCTGTATAGGTATGGGGCATGCCCCCGCCAAGGCGTAACTTGGCGGGATGGCATACCTGCCATCCCAATTAATTAATTTCCAGTGCCTCAAGCTCTGCTCACATGTACATGTGTAGTATTTGTCTCATTAACATGTACTTTTAAAACAGTGTATGAATAAGATTTTATTGTACATGTGTGATAACAGTAGATGCCTTATAAAAGGCTTTAGTTTGGAGGCCCAAGAGTGCATCAGTGGTAGGTTGCATTTGATGCCCAGGCTGCCAGTTGAATAGCCCTATTACAGATAACATTAGGATTGCACTCTTTATACCAAAAACATGAACCTGGGTAATTTAATGGCTTTTGTATTTTAAAAAATGACATTTTTATTTTTCATATTATAGTTTGGTAGCAATTTCTGGTTTTATTATTTCTCTTTCTGTGTTTGGGCAAATTTTGCCTTTTAATAAACTTTTCACAGTGGTAGATCGCTTATTAGGGTGACGGTATTATTATCCGACTTGCTCGTTGGGAGCAATTAGGGGTTAGGTGTCTGGCTCAGGGACACTTCAACACGCCCAGGGTGGGGGATCGAACTGGCAACCTCCGACTGCCAGACAAACGCTGTTACCTACTGAGCTATGTCGCCCCATAAAAAACTCTAAACAATCAAAGTGTTAAACAATCCTGTCCTGTTTGACCTAGAGGCTATTTGGGTCCACACAGTATTCCATATTGAAGGTTTGGTAATTGTTCTTTGAAGTTATATTGTCATTAGAGTATGTGCGTTGTGCTCCTAATAAATTTCAATGAGTGTGATAGGGGATTTTGTTCAAAAAGGGGTGGAGGTAAATGACAGTAATACAGGACGCTTGGATGTGTGTGAAAGGCTTTAATTAGGCACACAGCCCATTATTCTTTCAGCTGCCCAAACGACAGAACCTTCCGCTGGTACCTCCAGAGCAGTTCCCCTCAAAGGAAGAGGTTCTCCATTCAGATGTTCACCATGTCTGACCACTCCCACATCTACCTTCACTGCCTGAGCAGAATATGCAGCCAAGATGAGAACTGCACAACGGTAACTCCCCACCACTGCAAACTGTACACAATGGTAACTCTCCACCACTGCAATCTGTACATAATGGTAACTCCCCGCCACTGCGATCTGTACACAATGGTAACTCCCCACCACTGCGATCTGTACACATCTGGGCAAAACAAATGGGCCAAGCCCAAAATGGCAAAATAGTAAGCTTTTAATGGTCTTAACAACAAATCATTGGTCAGGAAATTAGCAAGAATGAAACAAATAGACAAATAAGTAACTTAGTATGAGAGAGCTTTTCCCTTTGATTTCTTTAAATGTTTAAGCCTTGTGGGTAAACTTGCGGACAGCTTTTTACAGAAAGAAGAGTCAATGTTGTTCCATTCAATGTTGAGGGCTTCAAACAGTAGATGACTATCGGAAAACTGTTTCCCGGTTAGTTTGTGTTTTAATGTGAGACCAAATATTCTCTGTAGGGTTCAAATCTGGACTCTGACCAGGCCAAAACATGAGCCTGATGGACTTGTTCTCAAGCCACTTTTTGGTGGTCTTTGCAGTGTGGGCAGGAGCATTGTCTTATTGAAAAATAACATCTGATCGTTCCTCTTTAGAAAACAACTTTTCAATTGTGGGCAGCAAGCCTTTCTGCAATATTCTCCTGTATTCCAAAGCGTTAATTGACTTTTCACAGTGAAGCAGCTCACCAGTACCAGCAGCTGAAAAGGCTCCCGACACCATGACACCTCTTCCTCCATGCTTAACTGTGGTAGAGATGCATTCACTATTGTATTTCTCACCAGATCTTCAAAGACACCTCTGGAGCATCACCATGCAACTCAAAACATGATTCATCACTCCACACAACTCTGCTGAACCATTCTAAATCAAACTTTCCATATTCTGCCAAACATAATTCTGTCTTTGATGTTTTTCTGAGACAGCAATGGCTTTTTAACACATCTTCTAGACACACAACCTGCATTAGATAACCTTCTGTTTATTGTTCTTCTCGAAAGAGTCTTGTTTTCTGAGGTCTTGAATTCTGATGACAGTTTTTGTAGGCTTTTTTTCCTGTCTTTGAGATCTGTAAATTTCAGCAGGTGGTCATCCCTGCATGATGAGGCTTTGGGCCTTCCAGATCCTTTCTTTCTGGCAACATTACCTGTTGGTTTAAAGTGTTGACCCTATTCTCTTCATAGCTGATAGAGAAATAGGGATTTCCTCTGCCTTTAGGGTCTTGTAAATTTCAGAATAGCTACAGTTGCCCTGATGAAGACCAGCTATGCGGGTTCTGACCGCAACCCCTGCATGATATTTTGCTTTTTTTGGAGCAGATGTTCTCGCCCCTTTACTGTGGGACTCACAACACTGCATACTGTAGATCTCTCTCTGCACTATCAATCCTGGTTCCATTTCTGAGCTTGTTATCAGGCCCTTGATGGGCTGCATCAGGTGTGGCAGATAACCAAATAATGACTAATCTTTTAAGAGGAAAAAAAACATCCCAGAAGATATTTTTGGAAAGTTTTATACACCCAGACATGTGTTAGTTTGAATTTTACATCAAACATTTGAATCATTATCATTATTTTACCTTTGCGTACAAGAAGACTATATAAGTGAATTTCCCTGTTTCTAGCTTTTCCCCAAACAGTTCACTGCAGCAAAAGTAAACAAGCAAATGGTGGCACAGAAGGTCTCAGATGTGCATTTGTTTAATTCTTGCTAATTTTCTGACCAATGTTTTGTTGTTAAGACCATTAAAAGCTTAATATGTTGCCCTTTTGGGCTTGGCCCATTTTTGTTCCCCAGGAGTGTACAAAATGGTAACTCCCTGCTGCCACAAACTGCACCATGGTAAATTCCCGGGAAGTCATTCTGGGCTTTGAGTAAGAGGGACCCAGCCGCCCCATCCTCAGGCTGGGCTTTGAGTAAGAGGGACCCAGCCGCCTCATCCTCAGGCTGGGCTTTGAGTAAGAGGGACCCAGCCGCCTCCTCCTCAGGCTGGGCTTTGAGTAGGGGGACCCAGCCGCCTCATCCTCAGGCTGGGCTTTGAGTAGGGGGACCCAGCCGCCTCCTCCTCAGACTGGGCTTTGAGTAAGAGGGACCCAGCCGCCTCATCCTCAGGCTGGGCTTTGAGTAAGAGGGACCCAGCCGCCTCATCCTCAGGCTGGGCTTTGAGTAAGAGGGCTGATAACGATGGGTGTGTTTGAGACAGGTCAGCCAGCAGCCTGGCCTGAAAGCTTCCTGCGTTCACTGCCAGGGATGTGACAGGCCTCATCTGAGCCCCAATCTGTCAGGACACACCCCTTTACTGACCATGCATGTGTTTACATTACACAATATTAATAAAACCTTGGGTATGCACTTATTGAACGTTGCTTTGGATAAAAGCATCTGCCAATTAAATGTAATGTCATGTAATGTTACTATCATTGATAAACAGTTAATACACGAATGGATGGAACTCAAATTAAAAAGACCATGTAATACATGTTCACACTAAAACCATCATCATTGCATAAGCCAACCATTTTGAGTGTTCAATATGTGGTGACCAAATAACAGGTATTTTTCAGTCATTCTTCTCAGTTCAATATTTATTTTTATTATCTAGATATTTATATTGCTCACTGTTTTTCTGATTCACGCAATTCAGTCCTTTCACTTTATTTAGTTTTCTCAGTGAGTTCTCATAGGCTCTTTTCTGAAGAATGGGAACAAACCCACCTCACACTAGTTCCTCCACTTTTACTTTCTGCGTGTTGCATAATTTAAATATTAAATCTTCCGTTAGCACAAGGTTTACAGATCTTGAATGTTAGAGAATGTGGAGAATATTTCAGCAATCATCCTACACGTTTGTTTGCATGCTGGTTAAACATTCCCCCTGTATGTATCTGTACAGAACTGCTCTCCCAGGCAAAACCAAAAGGTGAGAAGAGATCTACCGGACAAACTCACAGCTATTCTTTCAGCAGGACCCATCTCTGCAGCAAAGAGGAAACTGACAAACTGTGAGTGGAATGCTATTGACAAATGGAGTATACTGCTGTGTGTGTGTGTGTGTGTGTGAGAGAGAGAGTGCTAGTGTGTGTGTGTGTGTGTGAGAGAGTGTGAGAGTGAGTGTGTGTGTGTATGTGCGCGTGTGTGTGTGAGTTTGTGTGTGTTTGTGAGAATGTATGTGTGTGTGTGAGAGTGAGTTTGTGTGCGTGAGTGTATGTGTGTGTGTGTGCGTCAGTGTGTGAGTTAATGCGTGATTGTGTGTTAATGATTGACTGTGAGTGTGTGTGTGTGCGTGCGTGCGTGCGTGAGTGTGAGAGTTAATGCATGATTGTGTGTTAATTGACTGTGATCGTGTGAGTGTGAGTTTGTGAGTGACTGTGTGTGTGTGTGTGTGTGTGTGTGCATGCGTGCGTGTGTGAGTTAATGCATGATTGTGTGTTAATGATTGACTGTGAGCGTGTGAGTGAGGTAGTGAGTGACTGTGACTGAGAGTGCATACATGTGTGCATATTGTAGTTTATTATTATTTTTTCCGCTACAAAAGTAGTGGTTCTTGTAAAAGCGGTAATATTTACAATTCACAATTTGGTTACTTGGAATATGTTTTCAACTAGTGTCACATGGGGCTAGTTACAGCTAAGGTTTAATCATATGTCACTGATGGGCTGCATGCCTCAACTTGCATACGAAAAGAGAAGGGTTTGTTCTGTTTATTTAAAATAGAATAAGCAGTTAAGGGCTAGTTTGAATAGGTGGGCATTCAGATATTTACATTAAACAGCCAAATAATGAATGACTGAATGAATCATTGCATTTATATAGCACTTTTCCACAGGGGCGCAGTCAGGGATTTTCGGCCCCATGAAAAGAAATCATTTTGGGCGGGGCGGGGGGCGGCTGGTAGATTCTGTGTTGTGATTGATTGTTGTTTAGACTGTTCAAGACTGATTGTTGTTTAGACTGTTCTAGACTGAATTAGAATGTGTGTTGTGATTGATTGTTGTTTAGAGTGTGCTAGACTGAATTAAAATGTGTTGTGTGATTGATTGTTGTTTAGACTGTTCTAGACTGAATTAGAATGTGTTGTGTGATTGTAGTAGAAGGAATCAGAATGTGTTGTGTGATTGTAGTAGAATGGATTAAATTTTTTTGTGTGATTGTAGTAGAATGAATTAGAATATTGTATGATTGTAGTAGAATGAATTAGAATGTGTTGTGTATTTGCAGTAGAATGAATTAGAATGTGTTGTGTGATTGTAGTAGAGTGGATTAGAATGTGTTGTGTGATTGGTTGCTTTTCTCACTCCTTGCAGGGCCTGGAGCCCAGATCATGCTATCAGTGGCCGGAGGATTGATTGGCTTCTTTTTTCTAACAGCACTGGGTGTGCGTGCAGCACAAGCTATAACACAGCGCAACCCCAGACATCAATAAAGTGTGTATACCTGCACTGTTTAGTCTGTCCTCTCTGTGCTACTGTACAAACAGCACTGTGTCCTTATTCTCTCTGTGTAACTGTGTACAGACAGCTCTGTGTCCTTATTCTCCCTGTGTAACTGTGTACAGATAGCTCTGTGTCCTTATTCTCCCTGTGTAACTGTGTACAGATAGCTCTGTGTTCTTATTCTCCCTGTGTAACTGTGTACAGACAGCACTGTGTCCATATTCTCTCTGTGTAACTGTGTATAGACAGCACTGTGTCCTTATTCTCCCTGTGCTACTGTGTACAAACAGCACTGTGTTCTTATTCTCCCTGTGTTACTGTGTACAAACAGCACTGTGTTCTTATTCTCTCTGTGTAACTGTGTACAGACAGCACTGTTTCAAACACTGCAATCTAGAGTTAAGGAGGGCATCTGATTTTGGTGTCCTCCCCTCTAACTGACTCTCTGGTTGTGTTCCAACCTTTATACTCTGTAACTTTGGCAGTGCGCCACCATGACATAGCTGTTCAATGTGTGAAATTTTTTGGTCAAACTTGTCCGTGGTTTTACAGAAGATATTGTAGCCGGTTAAGTGAACGTGCAGATGGTACATCATAATGCAGTGTATACGTTCGGTGAACGCTGGGTAGATGTGGTGCAAAAGCAATTGTTGATAAGTAATAGCACAGTTCAGAAACTTGCTTCCAGTGGGGCTTGAACCCGGGACCCTGCGATCCATAGACCATGACATTGACCACTCAGCCACAAAGGAACTCGCTGTTGAGATTGGAAATGTTTTAGAGTAAAAAGATATGTCTATTTTGCGTTTGTATTTGAGATTTTGATTGGATCGTGTAGGTGAAGGATTGGCTGGTGTTGGTAATATTTCCAATGGGGAGACATTTTGTTTGTAGGCTAGGAGGCAGGAAGGAGGAGGAGGAGAAGGATAAAACGCAAAATCCCCTTAGTTTGGGGCTTTATTGTGTGGACGTGTGAAGTTGTTTATGAATTCTGTTCGTTGAAATGGGGTCAGAATGTACAGAAATTAATGTTTTTAAGGGCTGAGTGTCTATGGCTGTTGTGGTTATATTTGTGGGGAACCCTGAAAAGTGCCAAACTGTCGGTGCTGTATAGGTATGGGGCATGCCGCCCCGCCAAGGTGTAACGTGGCGGGATGGCATACCTGCCATCCCAATGAAGAAAGAAAAATAAAAATGTAGCTAGCTATAGGTTATTTCTAGGACATTTTATTTTCTTAGTGTGAGCAAGGTTATTCGATTAGCTATAAATGGCCAGAGTTCAATCCAGATAGCTAGTTACAAAGGATCATTCAGATGAATTAAAGGCAAAAAAACTGCTGCATTAATATATTAAACTCATATAAAACAAGCTATTTATAATGCCAAAGAAAATACACTTAAAGGTTAAAAATATATTTACCTTGTTGCTCCTGATGTAAATTAAGAACAGGTCCTCAGATTAGATCGTCTACCGTAATTTAAACCAGTGAACGTTAGTTGGCTACCTTGTTTGAAGCTGATTTAACTAAGGTAACACTGTAAAAATTAATATTTATTTACATTTGGTAACTTATCCATAGCTTGTCGTAACTTGTCACTACCAACAATTACAGAGACTCACGGCCTTCTCGGGGTGCCTTTAGAACTGACCTATTTTTTACAAACACGAATGTCTGTGACTGACTGACTGAGTGAATGAAGAAGTTACACCGCCCTTGTCTGTGACGTCGGCCGGTTCGGTCCACTAGGTTTTAACCTGGTCTTGTTACACGATCTATGGGTGGCACCCATTTGAGTTGTGTGTAATCTAATTGAGCTCATTTTTTCTGGAAAATATACACTCAATTCAACTTTTTTCTGAAGTTAATATTATTACTACTACTAATAATAATAATAATTGTAGGAGCCATTATGTTGGTTTATAATAAGAACCCCAAAAAGATATGAAGTTCATTTATTCTGTTCTACATTTAAGTTGAAATTATAATGGAATTTATCATGTATTTGTTATTTATTGTTTAGTGTGCATTGATTATTTTATGAGTGTGTCCCTCTATAGGAGAAGGGGGAATAAATTATATTTAAGATGGTGCGGTGAGGCGGGCCAGCGGGAGTAGACGGGTGCGAGCGGAAACGGTCATTGACCGTGTTTTGCACAACCAAAGTGGACCCGTGGAATCTGGAAAACTTTAAATGGACTTTAATTTTAAGTTTATTATTGCAGGCTTATGTTCATTTATTTTGTGAATAAATTCAACAAGAACAACAACAATAATGCATTTTTATTTTCATTACAACACGCTCAGACAACTGTGCCCAACTCCCAGTGAAGTGGATAAAAGTGGGAAACGTTTACTGGAACATAGGAAACAAAAGGACAGAAACTTAACCTATTTTTACCACTACAATAATAGTAATAGTAATAATCTTAAAAATAATTTGTTTTTAATGACATTTAACGTGATATACATTTGATGGTAGGCCTACCATAATGTGAAGGCATTCAAAACCTGACAACCTTTTATAAAACCTATTAAAGAAACCACCACTAGATGGAGCCACATGCTCAATAGTCACTGAAGTCAGCATTCAGATTATGGCTAATGTTTCTCAGTTTGACAGTTGCTTTTGCAATAAAATGTCTTCATCTGCATATGAATTGGTTCAAGTAGCTTAATAGCAATCTTCTTACTGTAAAATATTGTCTCGCAGTTATGTCAAGTTACATATTTCTACTTTCAAAAATAAAACTGGAACTCACTCAGACATCCAAGAGCCATCAGGCACCAGACACGCCTAATACCAGCTGATCTGGCTGCTCCAGCTGTCTGTGTCACACTGGGCTGCCTGTGTAGCACCCTGCATATTGTATAGTCCTGTGGTACTACTACTGTGATATTTGCAATGTTTCAAACTTTCTATTGTCTGCATCTGTGATGCCCTTTAACATAACACAGTGCTGCAATCCACATTTCTCTACAGGGACAATAAAGTCAAGTCAAGTTCAGTAGAGATGGCTTATATGAAATCCACTGTATTTTCCATGTGCAAGTAATTTCTGTCACAAAGGTCACATAAGTATTTATCTATAATCTATATATGTATAGGAAAAACTAGTTTTAAGTACATCAAGTTAAGGCCATTTTAGAGAGTGCCATGAGATTTCTGAAAACATTTTAAGAACATTATACATACACCCTGGAAGACATCTTGTGCATGTAGAGGCATTGTTATGGGCTCTGTTGTGGAGTTTCATGATTTTCCTCCATGATCAGCATGTCTCACTTTGCAAGTCTGCTAGATGACTTGATCTTATTCAGATTCCTTCTCACATATAGCATCTAGAAATTGTGTATATGAAAATAAGCTCCATATTATAATTGCGGGTGTTACACTGGTCATGTGCGGTCACTCTGCACAACAGAACTGAACAATGCCTTTAGCATCAGGTTTCTGGGGAGCTTATGATATGCCTGCTCCTAGGATAAAAAGTCAGATTATTAAAATATGAATAAAATCCAACCGGTTTATGAGTGAAGACCACACAGCACCGAGCGCCCCCGAAAGTACAGGAAGCATAGATAAACCCTTCAGACGTGGCCTTAAAACCATTTGAGCATAGATTTTGTACATGAGATGTGATGCATAAGTCAGCATTTGCCCGTTTACTCTGTACATTCAGATCAACCAGCCTGAGTCCATGTTCAGAGCAGGAACGCTGTAATGTGCGTGTGCTTACACGCCGATATGAATCATCACTTCTAAGAGACAAGCAGGATGGCTGTAGGATGGTGTTAACTCTGCTCCTGTTGTCCGTCATCGACCTTAGCCAGGGGGAATTCCAATATTTACGACAACGTTATCACTGTCGCCTCCAATCATGAAATTCAACCACCTAAGCTACTGCTGTAAGCAACCCAAACTCCAACTAACCGTTGTACTGTGGCAAGGTGATTGCCACCGCTCGCGTATAGAGAGAGAGACGAGTTTGAAGTAATCACTTCTTTTTTTATTTGTAGCCGAACACAGTGGCCTTTCCCTTTCCTTCTCCTCCGGTCTGTACCACTGGCTCTCCCTACTCTCGTATCCTTAAACTTAATGTTCAACAGTATATCTCTCCTCCCATCATTCCTACCCGAATCTCTGTTAGATATCCCACTCATTATCCAATCCGTGCTGTTACTGTTTCCAATTTAATTACAATTCCCCTTCAGCTTCCTATCACCAGCTCTGTTCCCATTCTATTTAATCCAACTACCTTTAGAAACAGAAAAGGATTAGGAATTATTCACTTAAATATTAGAAGTTTACTTCAGAAATTAGATCATGTAAATATACTAGTCATGCAGACTGACCTGGATATACTGGTTTTAAGTGAAACTTGGCTTAAAAATAGCATCAGTGACTCAGATGTAGCTCTATTGGGTTACAACTTATACAGAGTGGATAGAACTGGTAGGGGAGGAGGGGTGAGTATATATGTTAAAACAGGTTTCTCTGTAACAATCTTAAAAGCTGTCACAATTCCAAGAAATTTTGAATTCCTTGCACTGAAGGTTCAACTGGGGCCTAACTCAGTAATTGTGGTTGGGGTCTATAGACCCCCATCTGCTGAGTTAGGCTCCATTGATGCAATAGCGGATCTACTGTCCCATTATTCCAATGCTGAATTGATTGTTATGGGTGATTTTAACTTGAACTGGCTGAATGTTACTTCCAATCATTTCAAGGAGGTTAGTGCTGGCCTTAACTTATTCCAACTAATAACAGAACCCACTAGGCCAAATCTGAAAGACAGCTCAAAATCTACCCTAATTGACCTTATTTTTTCTAATAGGGTTGATAATATCACTGCCTGTGGTGTCTTTGAGCTTGGAATCAGTGATCATTGCCCTGTTGGCTGCATTAGAAGTACTCGGCTAATGAAAACAAAATCTCACAAGGTTATGAGGAGAAATCTAAGACATTTTAATGAGCAAGCCTTTTTATCTGACGTTTCCCATAGTAACATACAATACACATCTGAGATTACTGATGTCGACTTGGCTCTGGATTTCTTCACAAAGACTCTTCTTTCTGTCATTGACAGACATGCTCCACTGAAAAAACTTAGGATTAAAGATAGAGTCACCCCCTGGTTTTCACCTGAGCTAGCAGCTTTACTCAAAGAAAGGAATAGAGCCTGGTCTCTTGCCAGACACTCCGGTGACCCTTCACATTGGGCAGCTTTCAGGCAAATCAGGAATAGATTCACATCTTCGGTAAGAGTAGCCAAATCCAAATATTACCTAGATCTAATTACCTGCTCCTATGCTAACCCGGCTAAATTCTGGAAGGCAGTGAACTCCATCAAAAACAGACCCACTACTTCCCTACCTTCACGCATTGATTCTGGTGACTGTTTGATCTCTGATCTTAATGAGGTTTGCCTAGCTTTCAACAAGCACTTTGCTGAGGCTGGGCATTTATTCGAAAAGGAATATACAGCACCCCCTCTTATTAGTGATGATTGTGTATATACTATGAACCAGGCCTTTCAGTTTTCCTTTCAGCCCTTCTCTGCTAGTGTTGTTTTTGAGACCTTGCAAACCATTGATCCCAGGAGCGCTACTGGAGAGGATAAATTAGATCCCTTTTTTCTAAAAATGGCTGCTCCATTCATTGCAGAGCAGTTATCACACATATTCAATCTTTCTATTTCAACAGGAATATTCCCTAGTATCTGGAAATTGGCACATGTATTTCCACTGCACAAAGGAGGTGATAGAAATAATCTAAACAATTATAGACCAATCTCCAAATTACCATGCCTAGCTAAAATTCTGGAATCTCTGGCAAATAATCAACTCAAAGTATTTCTTTCTAGTCATTCAGTTCTAAGCCCACATCAATCCGGATTTAGAGCCAAGCATAGCACTATCTCAGCTGTTACGCTAGTTACAAACAATATTATGTCTGCTCTAGACAGTAAGAAACACTGTGCTGCCCTTTTTGTAGATCTGTCTAAAGCTTTCGACACAGTCGATCACGCTTTGCTTTTACAGAAGCTGTGCAGCATTGGTTTAGATGGTAAAGCTTGTGATTGGTTTCATAATTACTTGTATGGGAGATTTCAGTGTGTGAAGTCTGGGAGCACCCAGTCTGGGTTCCTGCCTGTGTCGAAGGGGGTTCCGCAGGGATCAGTTCTGGGCCCTATCCTTTTCACCATTTACATTAATAATATTGTTTCCCCACTAAATGATTGTCAAGTCCATCTATACGCAGACGATACTATTGTATATTGTATTGCTGATTCTGCTCAGCTTGCCATTGAGAAACTGCAGCTTGCTTTTAATGCCCTTCAGGAGGCTCTTGTTAAGCTTAAGCTGGTTCTTAATGCAAGCAAAACAAAATTCATGTTGTTTACTAGGGCCAGAAGCACTGATTATGATAGCATATTTATATCCACTGCAAATAGTTCTAAAATTGAGAGAGTTTCTGAATATAAATATCTTGGCATCTGGCTTGATGAGAAATTCTCATTTAAATTCCATATAGATAATCTTGTCAGCAAACTGAGACAAAAAATTGGCTTCCTTTATAGAAACAGATCTTGCTTCCCTATGATCAGTAGAAAAAGAATTGTTGAAGCAGTTTTCCTTTCAGTATTAGACTATGGTGACATTATTTATAGAATTGCTGCTCCTTCTTCCCTTAAGCGCTTGGACACAGTCTATCACTCTGCCCTCAGATTTATTACTGGCGATAGTTATGGTACCCACCACTGTGTCCTCTATGCCAAGGTGGGTCTGTCTTCTCTGGCAGTGAGGCGTGATAAACACTGGTTTTTGTTTATCTTTAAGGCCATTGTCGGAATGCTTCCACCTTATATTACAAGGTTGTTAGAGTGGCGCTCTGGACCCTATCAAACCCGATCAAATGGCTTGCTTATGCTTAAGGTCCCTCGGGCTCGATCAGAAATTGGGAAGTCAGCATTCCATTTTAGTGCCCCATCCTCCTGGAATGAGCTCCAACAATTGCTGAAAATCAGCTCTCTACCTACTTATGGGCAGTTTAGATCGCTGGTTTTGAACATTCCTGTCTCTGAGTGCATCTGTTTTTGATCGTATCTGTGCTGATTTTATTTATTTTATTATTTTATTTTATTTTTTATCATATTTTACTGTATTTTATTACTGTTATTTTATTATTTACTATGTTAGTTGCTGTTGCTATATTCTATGATCTTTTATTACACCTATTGTGTTTTAATTGTGTTTGTAATCTCGGCTACATTGAAAATGAGGGCCTGGCCCTCAATTGTACCTCCGAGAATTTAAATAAAGGTTCTGACGGCTTGTTGTTCACCCGGTTACATGGGTTTTTTACAATACAATCGCCGTACTGCCGTATTTCCTCCGTCACCAGCCAGCCTGTCTGCCTCAGCGAACGCTTTTTAAAACACCCAGGCTCACTGTCAAGGTAATCAGCACATCGTTAAACAATTAAACATTTAAAGAGCGGTGCTGATTAGCAACCTCAGCTGTGGCGCAGAGTCCGAGAGCCGCCCCGCCCACTCTCTCTCTGCAGCCAACACACAAACCACGCCCCCTCCCCACCACATACCTCCACCGCCCGACTTAGGCTGGGGAGCCATCCGGCCGATGATCGACCCCCCCCCCACCCCCTTTCGGGGCGAGAAAGGAAGTCCGCCACCACCATCTGCGCTCCCGGCCTATGAACCACCTTGAAATTAAATGGCTGCAGAGCCAGATACCAATGGGTGATTCGCTCGTTGGCATCCTTCATGCGGTGGAGCCACTGGAGGCGAGCGTGGTCCGAACAGAGGGTGAATGGGTGACCGACCGCCCACCGGATGGCGAGGCACTCCTTTTCAACTGTGCTGTACCTCGCCTCCCGCTGTGATAATTTCCGGCTGATGTACAGCACCGGGAAATCGACTCCATCCACCTGCTGGGTCAAAACGGCCCCCAGCCCTCTGTCCGAGGCATCGGTCTGTAGGGTAAAGAGAGAAATTAGGGGTGTATGGAGTTCTGCTCGCAGGTCCATAACGTATTGTACCTCACTTTTACTGGGGCTTGGGCCGTCCTCCCAGCTTTCTTTAACTAGGTCCAATATTCCCCGAGGCTTTCTACCGAATAATAACTCAAAGGGAGAAAATCCTGTGGAGGCCTGGGGAACCTCCCGCACTGCAAATAATAGAGGGACTACCCATATATCCCAATTTCGGCTATCGTCGTGAACGAACTTCCGAACCATGGACTTCAAAGTTCTATTAAACCGTTCAACGAGCCCGTCCGTTTGGGGATGGTACACGCTGGTTCTGATAGGCCGGACGCCCAATAAGCCGTACAGCTCGTTTAGTGTGCGTGACATAAACGAAGTGCCCCGGTCAGTTAGAACCTCTTTCGGCATTCCGACGTGGGAGATAATCTGAAACAGAGCCTGCGCAACACGTTTAGCTGAAATATTGCGCAACGGCACTGCTTCGGGATACCGGGTCACATAATCCACTAAGACCAATACGAAACGGTATCCCTGGGTGCTCCGTTCAAATGGGCCGATGAGGTCCACAGCGACTCTATCAAATGGGACCTCAGTTAAGGGTGGGGGCGCAATGGCGCTTTTGGGGTGGCTGGGGCGTTCACTAATTGACATTCAAGACACCACCGGCGTACGTCCGCCCAAATGCCTGGCCAATAAAACCGAGCCATTATACGGTGTAGTGTCTTATCATACCCTAAGTGTCCCGCCATGGGGTTGTAATAAGCCGCCTGGAAAACCATTTCCCGGCAGCTTTTTGGTACCAACAATTGGGTCGTTTCTTCACCGGTCTGAGCGTCACGATACACTCCATACAACCTGTCCCTAATGATAGAAAAATAAGGGTGAGAGATTACTGCGTCGGGGCGCACCTGCTGACCATCAATGCGCATCACTTGGTCATAGGCAAAGCGTAAGGTGTCGTCCCGAGACTGCTCGAGTGGGAAATCCTCCATGGGGTGGAACACCGGGACCCGGGGAGTCTCAACCTGAGACTCACCTGGGTCTGCCCCCCCCCTCGGCCGTGTCGGACAGACATCACACGTCCCTATCAGTCGTGGTCACACCCCAAACAGGTTCCCAGAAATCTTTCGAAACCCCGCCCAATCAGTGCCCAAAATTAGGGGGTGCGAGAGCCGGGAGCTAACCGCAGCCTTCAGAATATGCGTTTTTCCCTGGTAACGAATTTCCACGGGTACTACAGGATACTCGTGCACATCCCCATGCACTCCGAACGGAAACCCAGGACGCCTTTACCAATACCTCGGATCGAACCAGGCTTTGTTGTATCATGGAATGCACAGCCCCCGAGTCCAACAGCGCCCGGTGTTCACTCCCTTGCACCCTTACCGGGATGCAGTACGCTCCCTCTGGATCGGGAGCGGAAGTGGGCGGTCCGACCACCCGGACCAGCTGCCCCACTTCCATGATCAGACAGTCGATGACCCGGCTGCCCACACCGCCAACACCCCGGTCCAAGCTCCTGAGGAGCCCTCAGTGAGGCGGAGCCCCCCGCCACTGAGCCTGGGTCTGTAGAGGGAAAATAAGCAGAGGGGAAATTAGGACGAGGGAGGGGAGGGGAGGGGAGGGGTCGAGGCACGGGGAAGAGGAGAAGGGCCAGCACGAAGAGGGGGTCTCCTCCGGGGAGGCGGTACCGGCCGCTCTTGCTGCTGGGAGCCAGGGTAAGGCGCCAGGTGGTCCTCCACCAGCGTGACTGCCCCGTCTAAATTGGTTGGTCGATGGCACCGAACCCAGTTGGCCGTCCCTTCCGGCAGCCCCTCCACGAACCGCTCCAGGACGACCTGCTCGACGACCCCCCCCCCGCGGACTGGATTTCCGGCTGTAGCCACCGCCGGGCCATGTCGGTCAGGCGTTGCGCGTAGGCGAAGGGCCGGTCTCCCGCCCTCAAGTTTGCCTCCCGGAACCGGCGCCTCTGATCCTCCGGGCTGCAGCCCAGCCGGTCCAGAACCGCCCTCTTGACGGAGTTGTAATCGGCCCGGGCGCCGGGAGGCAGCCCATGCGCCGCCTGTTGAGCATCGCCAGTTAAGAGGGGCAGGAGACGTACCACCCACTCCACCAAGGGCCACTGGCACGCCTCCGCTGCCACCTCAAAACTTTCTGTGAACGCCTGGACATCATCCTCGGCGGTCAGTTTTGTGGAGCTGGATCCGGAGTTGGGGACGGGACTGGTGGTCCCGGGAGATGGCTTCGCCGGCTTCACCAGCCTCGGCGAACGCCTTTTAAAACACCCAGGCTCATTGTCAAGGTAATCAGCACATCGTTAAACAATTAAACATTTAAAGAGCGGTGCTGATTAGCAACCTCTAACAGCTGTGGCGCAGAGTCCGAGAGCCGCCCCGCCCACTCTCTCTCTGCAGCCAACGCACAAACCACGCCCCCCACCACATCTATATATACAGTTTAACTTGTAGGCTACAGTTGAGGCCAAAAGTTTACATGCACCTCGGCTAAAGACATTCAAACTCAATTTTTCACAACTCCACACATTTCATGTTACCATGTACATAATGAAATATCTCAACACAAATGTCAAGGTTCAGGGGGGTTAGGACCCAGGTGCAGAGTGAAAAACACACAAAACTCAAAAGGACAGATACAAATAAGGACTTTACTACAACAACAAAAAAGGCAAACACAAACAGGGAACAGATAAGGCCACGAGGGGCAAAACAACAAACTCAAAAAATTCTTAAGAACAAAAAAACACAGAACAGAACAGAGGCAGGAAGGGTAAAGGCATGTGGAACACACAGGCAAACACATAAAAGAAACACAAGAAGATACATCCAGGTTCGGAACAAGCACAAGTCAGAAACAAACACAAGGAACCAGCACCCAAGTCAAGCGGACAAAGAACTTAAATAGACAGGGGTCACAAGACACAGGTGAACTCAAAGAACAATCAAACCAGAGGGAAGGGAAAACGAGAGGCAGGTGGGGACGATGATTAAATAACGAGACAATAATAAAATAACTGAAAGCAATAATACAACTAACCAACAGGGGAACGAGCAGGACACAAAACAGAAGTGCCGCCATCTGGCGGCCCAACAGGGAAAAACAGACAGAAACACAGAACTATGACAAAAAACACGTTTTCAACGTACAAAAATGCCAAGATATTCACCCACACAAAGCACTGTCTATAAGCCTATAATTAAAACTAGCAAAATCTAGGCCTTTAAAAGTTTTTTGACATCAATACTTTTCATATAAAAAAGGGGTGGGGCAGTGAATAAATAAATACATATAATAATGGCAAATATTGTGGCCTATTAAAACATTTTTTAATCTTACAAAACTATCCAGACATTTTCCCCATTAATGTACCGTATGGCTGTGGGTTGCATAAAGTTTAGCACAATAGTACCATTTATTTTACAATGTAAAAATCATATTTGTGAATAATAAGAATAAGAATAATAATAATTTTATTCCAAACAGCACCCAAAGCACTGGAGGCAGACAATTGTTCAAACATAGTGTCGCCATTTTCACAATTTCAGGTGTAACAGCTGAATAGCTAAATTTCCGTGATGGGTGTTTCACTTTCATGTGACACATAAACTTTGAATGACAACATTCTCAACATAGAATGAGACCATCTAACTGCTCATGATATTAGCTCTCCAACAACACCAAACATAACTTTACTGCATATTAGATTGGCTAAATAGTTTAGACAAAGACCGTGAAACAAAGTCCTGGTCCCAAAAACACTTAAGTGTGCCAGGAATCTGCTAAGATAACAAGAACCTGCTGGAAGGAGACGTTAAATCCCAACATCAAAATAATTCACGAGTTGTTGAATAGGCCTGATATATGTATGGGCTAAAATTTGGCAAAGATCTACATGGATTAAATATTTGTTTCTTCTGCATGACTTATTAAATACTTTGACTGATGCAGCTAATAAAAAGTACAAAATATATAAAACTCCGCCCATAGAACACTCAGTTGAGCCAGTAAACATAAGTAAGGAAATGCAGTCCAAAAGAGAAACTGAAGCTTAACGGCCATTTTAAAAACGGAAGAGGAAGAATCCCTAGGAAAGAAGGAATCAAAATAAATGTAAAAAAAGAAGAAAAAAAAAAAAAAACGGAGTGAACAGCCTGTTGTGGAGTGGAACTGAGGTAAGACAAGCTGAAGCTAAAGGGGAGCGGGTAGGAATAGGAATCTTCAGCTAGGCTATAATCGCATTAACCCGCGTAATTCAGAAAAACTGACAACTGGCAATAAAATGGTGTGTTTAAAGCGTAGCCTGATAAGCTAAGAGCTTTCATCACAACTTTATTCAAGACTCATCTTAAAAAGAGGTCCATAGCATGTAAAATAGACAATACAGATAATGGCATATAGGCTATATTATCATCTTACTCATATAGTTTGACAGCAGTGTGAAGCTAGCGTCAGTAAGGACTTTCGCGCGGGTCTGAAAATTTTAAAAAGTCCGACGATGAAACCACTATGACGTTCAGCAAAATGAAATTAATTAAGGAAAAATCGAACTGTAGTTGTCCTAAAATATGACCTATTCGTTTTCTATTCATACAATATTAAAACAACTTCGATTTTTAACATAGACATTGTAATACTATTCATTTTCAGTTAGAACCACACTAACATTAATTACAAACAAATATGTCTTCCTTTTTTCTATTTTTTCCCCTACATTTTTAACAATGAAAATGCAAAATTTTTAATGGAGAATTATAGATAAAATACACCCATTCCTTTAATTATTATTGCAATATCTAATACAATGTTAACTGAATGGTAAGGGAAGAATTAGAGTAATTTTAAATGCATCACTTCAACATTCTGTGATACCTTGCAACATCAACTATGCAACAAATAAATATGAAAATGTGGCTGGAAATTGCACTAGTATGGCAAGGAGAATAGGACAGTATTAACATGTTTGTAAAGGTGAAAACATCACACACAGTATATCATGGCTGGGTTATAAGCATGCAGTACATAGGCGAATTTCCTAAAGTTAAATCCCAACTGCTTTCTGATAGCATATGATATATCATGCTCTGCTACCTCCCCTGGACATGTTGTCTCAATGATATGAGGGTGTTTTGAAAACCTTGGATCCTCCACTCTTCAAATATGGTGCCACTTATATCAAATAAGCGTCATAGAAGATGTTGCTGGGGTTTAAACATGCAATTTCTCGGCAAATAGTGTATTCCTATCTTCTGCTAGTACTGTTGAATGCATACAGTTTTTAACAACTGTACATACAACAGTCTTTAATGAATTAAAATCTTTTTATTAATTCAGAATATGACACACATAGTCATTAGTCATGATACATTTCATAGCAGGAAACAGCCAGTATTGGACACCTGGGCTTGTAGCAGGATGTAAAGTACAACTGGCCTTCACATCAAGCAATAACAATAATCAGTGAACAGAATTTTTGTAGTGACATTTTTTGTGTGACTTACAAAAGCAAAACTTGTTGGCTTAATTCATAGTGCAGATATGTCCTCATATCTGTGTTGGAAAATTTATTAATATTCCGACCAAACAAAAACATTTTTGTGAAAAAGCACACATACAATCCACAGCTACTTGCATCTAGTTGCTTGTGAAAATGTGGGCAGTTGTGGGAGAATTCATAATTTAGTGATAACTTCACAACTGTGCCAAATAATGCCAAATATTGTAAAACCAAATACTTTGGAAGAGAGAAAAGCACAGTAATTACATAATTTTCCTATGTTTTTAATGAATCAAGAATTTTCACTTTTAGGGTAATATTATTTTCTTTGTCTTTTATGTTTTGCATTTCAATGATTATCACAGCCCAATGAGTAGATCTGATATTTAAAGGAATTATAATGTTTTCAAAGCACCACCAGTTTCTATGACTTTTGGAAATATTTGGGAGAACCTCTATATTTTCCCAAAATAAACAATTCAAATTCTGGCTGACAAAGGTTGAAGGGACTATACATACATAATTCTCTTTTAAGTTTTTTTTCAGGAGGTCCAAGTATTAATCAATAAATTGGTCATTTAACCATCTTCCACTTTTAATTAAAACTAGATCCTCTGGTGATATATTATTAGGCATATCCCTACCTGGATTTTGTGGAAATTCATTCATCTTAAAAGGATTTAATTGAATGAAATTTGCCTATGTACTGCATGTTAAAACCCCAGCCACATTTTCTATGACGCTTATTTGATATAAGTGACACCATATCTGAAGAGTGGAGGATCCAAGGTTTTCAAAACACCCGCATATCATTGAGACAACATGTCCAGGGGAGGCAGCAGAGCATGATATCTGTTATGGTATCAGAAAGCAGTTGGGATTTAATTGAATGAAATTCGCCTATGTACTGCATGTTCAAACCCCAGCCACATTTTCTATGATGCTTATTTGATATAAGTGACACCAAATCTGAAGAGTGAAGGGTCCAAGGTTTTCAAAACACCCCCATATCATTGAGACAACATGTCCAGGGGAGGCAGCAGAGCATGATATAAGTTATGCTATCAGAGCTATCAGAAAGCAAGTGGGATTTAATTGAATGAAATTCGCCTATGTACAGCATGTTCAAACCCCAGCCACATTTTCCATGACGCTTATTTGATATATTTTGATTCATTTTGAATAAAATGAAGTGGAACTGGTAAGAGCAGGTATCATGGAAAGTCAGCTCTCGTTAGTTTTTTATTATTTTATAGCCTAGCGAGGTCACAGGACTTGTCGCTTGTTGTTGACATTTTGACGCTGCAGTATAAACCCGGATTTTGTGTTTAGTCAAACAATTAAGAGGTTGTTACTTATTCTTTTATGTTTCATAGGAAATCATTCCCATTACTAAATCACATCAATTGGTTTGCAATATTGAGGCAAAATATACAGTGGAGTGATTATATTAGGCAGAGATTACTCTATATTTCTTTTCATTTCAACTTTATTCAAGACTCATCTTAAAAAGAGGTTCATAGCAGGTAAAATAGACAACACAGATAACGGTACATATGATCTCATAAAAAACACGTTTTCAACGTACAAAAATGCCAAGTTACTCACACATACAAGACATACACCATCTATAACTCATTCATTCAGCCAAAATCCAGGCCTGCCATTAAAAGTATTGATATCAAAATGACGCCAAGTTACGGTACTACAAACAATATAGGCTATCTTGCCTCACTGAAATCAAATGAGATGTATTCCAAAGCAATGCTACCCAATATTTCCTCAGTTCTTGCAAGTCACTTGCCCTGTGTGTATAAGCATGAAGTACGTGGACAAGCCAAACATATGTGTGGATGGGTTTCTCACGGTCAAGATTGATTGAATAGGCGTCTATATGTCCAATTTGTATTGGTATGTATGTATTTCGCTGCCCAGCCTTTCTGTTGCGTGAATGATTGTATGTTTCTTGGTATAAATGTCTGTTCGTAAATGTGAATGTAACATGCTGCGAGGGAAATGTCCCCATGGGGATAAAGAAGTTCTCTATGTATGTATGTGCAATATTTATTTTACATGCAGTATTTAATGTACGTAGCAGATATACAATAACTTGTACATTTACTGAAATTGAGTTCAGAAGCAAGTATAAACATATGTTTTGTGGAGAAATATGCTGCCTGTAGTTACTGACCAGCAGTTTTCTACATGAACTGCAATGTGTTCCAATGCGGCATTTCGAAATATTTTACACTTTGATTTGACACAAAGTTAGCATGACATTGTAAAATGGTGAGATTACAAAACACAGGGCCAAGTGACTTGCAAGAATTGAGGAAATATTGGGTAGCATTGCTTTGGAATACATCTTATTTAATTTCGGCGAGGCAAGATAGCCTATATTGTTTGTAGTACCGTAACTTGGCGTCATTGTCAGAACTAATGTGGATATATCTCTAATTTGAGTTATAACTAGTCATAATTGAAATGGCGATACAGTATCTGGAATTCACGTTTTGGATAGTCAAAACTGAATTGTAGATCTTTTAATTGGAGGTCCCATACAACTGAATGGCGAAAGTAACTTCAATCTTACTAGCAAAATGTAATTCAAGATATTAAAAGTTTTTCGATGAGTGAAAATGCAGTTAGAGATATCTTAAATTAGCTCTTTGACTAGTCATAAATCAGTTACAGGTACCTGTAATGTGAATCTGGTCAGGCTATTAAATGTTTGCGAAACAAAACGTTAATTAGCACTAAACAGGCATAGAAAACTAAGATTGGGGGATCTGGCACCCTCTAGTGTGACGGTTGGATTCAGGTACGGTTATTATTTCCCAAAAATATATAAAAATAATTGGCACCCCTAAAGATTCTTATAAATAAAATCGAACTAAATCTACATCAATTTTAAGAGAAACTCTTGTGGCCTTCCATGGCTTCCTGTTTCACTGGAGGATTAAACTGAGAACCTGCTTGTGAAACCCATTTTTCATCTTTGCCACAGAGAAAGACAAAGAACTGATGAACGAAGTGAAAATGGTTGCTGACCTTTGAAAATCAGGCAGTGGATCAAAAAATAAACTGAAGATGCTAGTTACTACGGTGAGGGCAATAATGAAGAAGTTTAAAACTGCTGGAGGGCAGCATGGTGGTGTGTGTGGAGTTTGCATATTCTCATCCAATGTCTGCATGGGTTTCCTCCCACAGTCCAAAGACATACAGGTTAAGCTAATTGGAGACACTAAATTGCTTGATTACATTACATTACAAGCATTTAGCAGACGCTCTTATCCAGAGCGACTTACACAACTTTTACATAGCATTTTACATTGTATCCATTTATACAGCTGGATATATACTGAAGCAATTTCGGTTAAGTACCTTGCTCAAGGGTACAACGGCAGTGTCCTACCCAGGAATCGAACCTGCGACCTTTCGGTTACAAGTCTAGTTCCCTACCCACTGTGCTACACTCCGTCCTTACAGGGTGAGTGTGTAAGTGCATGGTGTGTGTGCCCTGTGATGGACTGGTGACCTGTTCACGGTTTTTTCCTGCCTCTTGCCCAATGCATGCTGGGAGAGGCTCCAGCCCCTCTCACAACCATATCCAGGAATATGATGTAGGATGGATTTAAGGATGCATATACTGAAAAGAAAAATACGGTGGTGGATGTTTAATGTTATGGGGCTACTTTGCTCACACTGGTCCTGGGGCCCTTGTTAAGGAAAGCAGCATCGTGAACTCTACCCAAGTACCAGGACAATTCAGCCCTAAACCTGACTACCTCTGCCCGCAGACTGAAACTAGTGGATCTTTCAGCAAGACAATGACCCCAAATTCACGTTAAAATCCACAAATGATGATTAATGAATGAAGGTTAATGATGCAGAAGCATCATTGTGTAAATGCTACAACGGGCTAAAGACTGTTGAAACTCCCTGAAAACCTGTGACTCAATTGAACAGCACAGCCCATAAGCACGGATCAACAAAGACATCAGGATCTGGAAAGATTGTGGGTGGAGGAAGAGTCTAAGATCCCTCCCAATGTGTTCTCTGGTCTTATAAGACGTTATGTAAAAAGACTCCCTGCCATTATCCCTGCAAGGGGAGGGTGCACACAGTACCAAATAAGGGGTGCCAATAATTGTGATGCACATTTTTTGTAAAATTGTTGTATCATCTGAGAAATGTGTCATTTTGGTAGTTTCCATTATATCATTAAATATATTCCATATGTTGGACAATGAAAATATACCTCAGCACTGGTAATCTTTATATTCAACGGTCTTAGTAATTTTTATCATGGGTGCAGAATATTTTGGAGGGAATTGTATTGCTGTACAAGTTTATAGCTCAGTTAATTTCCAGATTTGTCTGTTCTATGAGATTTGATGTATGTGTGTGTCTGTGTGTTATTATGTCTGTGTGTTATCATGTTCTTCTTGTGTGTATTTACAGGTCTGCCAATTTGGGTCAGAACCCACTTGTGAATCTGATCTGGTGTGTTCAGGTGTCCTGAGACAGGGGGCGCTGTTTCTAAAATGAGTTCCTCAGAGAAGACCGAGACTGAGGATGGAACCCATGGCCCTGTGAGAAAGAGGTAAAAATTCATGAATCAGTGAGTTAATGTGCTGTGAGTTAGAGCTGCAGTTAGAGTGTGAGTTTAACTGGAAGCTCTGTCTCCATGTGCTGTGAGTTAGAGCTGCAGTTAGAATGTGAGTTTAACTGGAAGCTCTGTCTCCATGTGCTGTGAGTTAGAGCTGCAGTAAGAGGATGATTTTAACTGGAAGCTCTGTCTCCATGTGCTGTGAGTTAGAGCTGCAGTAAGAGGATGAGTTTAACTGGAAGCTCTGTCTCCATGTTATGTGAGTTAGAGCTGCAGTAAGAGGGTGAGTATAACTGGAAGCTCTGTCTCCTTGTGCTGTGAGTTAGAGCTGCAGTAAGAGGATGCGTTTAACTGGAAGCTCTGTCTCCATGTTTTGTTCACAGGGTCCAGGTAGATTGGGCTGGGTCACCTGTACCCAGCTGTCTGTCTATGAAGAGTGACTGTTCATTGAAGCATCCAATCGACTTCAGAGGAGAGTTCACAGGTGATCAGAGGTAATGAACCACGTTCGTATTGAATTAGACCTGCAGCCAGAGGATGAGTTTAACTGGATGCTCTTTCTCCTTGTGCTGTGAGCTAGAGCTGCAGTAAGAGGATGACTTTAACTGGAAGCTCTGTCTCCATGTGTTGTGAGTTGGAGCTGCAATAAGAGGATGAGTTTAACTAGAAGCTCTTTCTCCTTGTGCTGTGAGTTAGAGCTGCAGTAAGAGTATGAGTTTAACTGGAAGCTCTGTCTCCATGTGCTGTGAGTTTAAGCTGCAGTAAGAGGATGTGTTTTACTGGAAGCTCTGTCTCCATGTGCTGTGAGTTAGAGCTGCAGTAAGTGGATGAGTTTAACTGGAAGCTCTGTCTTCATGTGCTGTGAGTTAGAGCTGCAGTAAGAGGATGAGTTTAACTGTAAGCTCTGTCTCCATGTGCTGTGAGTTAGAGCTGCCGTAAGAGGATGAGTTTAACTGGATGCTCTGTCTCCATGTGTTGTGAGTTAGAGCTGCCGTAGGAGGATGAGTTTAACTGTAAGCTCTGTCTCCATGTGCTGTGAGTTAGAGCTGCAATAAGAGGATGAGTTTAACTGGAAGCTCTGTGTCCATGTGCAGTGAGTTAGAGCTGCCGTAAGAGGATGAGTTTAACTGTAAACTTTGTCTCATGATTTGTTCACAGGATCCACTGCTCACAGGTGTCCAACCATATTGTAGAGAGGAGTTCAGGGAAACTGTACTCAAAACAGGTATCATTTATATATTTTTTCTATTTTAATATTTGCTTGTGTGATTGTCTTGTACTGTACACTTTATTTCCTTTGAATATGATTGCATGACAAAAAATGAATTAGTAGTGTTGGTAACCAGAAATGTTGCCAAGAACAATAGTGACCGTCGTTCCAGGTAGAAGCAGATCCGAAGTTAGTGTTTAAAATCAGGAAGCATTTATTATACAGAAAGCCAGCAACAGGGATTCACACAAAAATGTCCAATTCAACTGTTCGAGTTTGTGGAGTTTATACAGTTACATTTACATATATTCAAATTTGTGCGCAGAATACAGCATGAACTCTGATTGGTTGTTTGTTATACAGAGTTGCCCTATAGGTTGCAATTTCTACCACTGTGTCTTATTGGTTGTCTTTGTAAAACAATGGCGGACTCTCACATGCACGTGAGGTTTTGGAATACACAAATCTGTCTGTCTCCTACAGCACAAACTTTCTGTATCCTAACAGTAGCCTTTAATTAATAAGATTGAACATGTAATCAGGTTTTTTAATTTTGTGGAGTGCTACCTGGCCCTCCTGGGCTCACAGAAAGACCCAAATTCAACTTTTTTAGGTCCGAAACACAATGGTAGAGTAAGACTCCAAACAGAGTGTCTGAAGCATGCAGTTTATAGTCCGAATTTTCCAAATGTTTTGCACTAAGAAACTGATTTATTTTATGGGAACTCTTGATTTATCACAAGTAGTGTCTCTACAAAATCACACAATAAAATATCCAGTGTTAATTCAACTCTCACCTCTTAACAGGTAATGTTTCATCCCACTCTGCAATGTGGGACCAAATGTTATCTGTTAAGAGTTGAATTAACACTGGACATTAACTGGACATTTTACTGTGCATTAATCAGGGATAAAAGGTGCACTTCAGACTTAAGGCTTTGGACCTTCTGCATGTATTCTGTTTAAAAGTATCTGTCCCCGTTCTGGCCATGCAAAAGAGAAAACATGAGACATATTGCAAGAATCGCATTGTTTCAGTGGGTCTGATACAGCACACCACTTCATGTGTTTATTTCACACAGTGATACAGCACACCTCTTCATGTGTTTATTTCATTACATTACATTACATTACATTATAGGTATTTAGCTGACGCTCTTATCCAGAGCGACTTACAACAGAGTAACCAAACTCAGGATCAAGTCCGCTTAAGTCCATTGAACAACATGTAGATAAAAAGCCTTTACTATGATGCATACAATAAGGAGAAACAAGATAGTCTGAACAAAATTTTTTTTTTTTTTTTTTTTTTTTTTATAGTTATGGGAGGGGGTTTAGGGAAGAGGAGAGAGGTACACAGAGAAGAGGTGCGTCTTGAGTTTCCGTTTGAAGGTGCTCAGACACTCTGCTGTTCTGACCTCCACTGGAAGATCGTTCCACCATCGTGGGGCCAGAACTGCAAAGAGTCGAGACCTTGTTGCTGCTCGTGTAGGGGGAGGAATCAGCCGCCCTGTAGTAGCCGATCGGAGCGATCTGGCCGGCTTGTAGGGTCTGATCATCTTCTGCAGATAACCAGGAGCTGACCCCTTGACTGCTTGGAAAGCAAGCACCAGTGTCTTAAACCGGATGCGAGCTTGCACTGGTAGCCAGTGGAGGGAGATGAGGAGGGGAGTGACGTGGGAGTCACGAGGGAGGTTGTAAACCAGACGTGCTGCTGCATTCTGGATGAGCTGAAGGGGTCTGGTGGCTGATGCTGGGAGGCCAGCCAGGAGGGAGTTGCAGTAGTCCAGACGTGACAGTATCATGGCCTGGACCAGGAGCTGTGTGGAATAATTGGTGAGGAGTGGTCTTATTCTGCGGATATTGTACAGGATGAACCTGCACGACCGGGTGGTTGCCGCGATATTCTCAGAGAGTGACAGCCTGTTGTCGAGCACAACTCCAAGATTTCGGGCACTCTGTGAAGGGTGTAGGGGAGTGTCTCCTAAAGAAATGGGGAGATGAGAAGTGGGAGAGGTAAGAGAAGGAATATGGAGAAGTTCCGTTTTGTTTGTGTTGAGCTTGAGCTGGTGTTTGGTCATCCAGCTCTGGATGTCACTCAGGCAGGCGGATATGCGATCGGAGACCTGAGTGTCTGTGGGAGAGAAAGAGTAGAAAAGTTGAATATCATCTGCATAGAGATGATATGACATGCCATGGGCGGCAATAACAGGGCCAAGGGACCTAGTATACAGAGAAAAGAGGAGGGGACCAAGGACAGAGCCCTGAGGGACCCCAGTTGTGAGGGGACGAGGAGCTGATACTGCACCGGCCCAGGCAACCTGGAAGGAGCGGCCGGAGAGATAGGACGCAATCCAGTTGAGGGCTGGTCCGCAAATTCCCAATTTTGTCAGGGAAGACAGAAGTGTAGGATGGTCAACGGTGTCGAAGGCAGCTGAGAGGTCAAGAAGAATTAGGACAGATGAACGGGATGCTGCGTGTGCTGCGTGGAGAGACTCAGTGACGGAGAGCAGGGCAGTCTCCGTCGAGTGACCGGGTCTGAAACCAGACTGCTGAGGGTCTTGGAGGTTATGTTTAGAAAGAAAAGAGGAAAGTTGGTTAGACGCAGCACGTTCGAGAGTTTTAGACTCTTTTTTTAGACACACACTGATACAGCACACCGCTTCATGTGTTTAGTTCACAGTGATACAGCACACCACTTCATGTGTTTATTTCACACTGATACAGCACACCTCTTCATGTGTTTATTTCACACTAATACAGCACACCTCTTCATGTGTTTATTTCACACTAATACAGCACACCTCTTCATGTGTTTATTTCACACTGATACAGCACACCTCTTCATGTGTTTATTTCACACACTGATACAGCACACCGCTTCATGTGTTTAGTTCACAGTGATACAGCACACCACTTCATGTGTTTATTTCACACTGATACAGCACACCTCTTCATGTGTTTATTTCACACTAATACAGCACACCTCTTCATGTGTTTATTTCACACTAATACAGCACACCTATTCATGTGTTTATTTCACACTAATACAGCTGACCAGCAACCTTGTGAAGCAGAAGGATCTCACTGACTCACTGGAGAGAGATGAGCAGCACAGTAAGAGTTTTCACTCATTTCTACTGTGGCCATTACAATGCTGAAATGAGCTTAGCAATCGAATATAACAGAGTAAAATGTTTTGATTTTTAGCATCTACAGTTTCATAATAGTGTTTTACATCAACAGTCTTTCATATAGAAACCATCACACACTACATGTACACAACGGTGTTTAAATTAAAATACTGCATCCAGCAGTGATTATGGGGCAAGAAAATGCACATTCAATGCAGATTAAATGTCCCTGAAAGAGATTCAAATCTGGTCTGAGTTTTTATTCAGGATTAATGAGCACTGAGCATAAAAATTATAAGATGATTAAAATTACTACATGACCCATGAAGACCATATTTACCACATCATACTATGAAAAATTAAGAAATTGAATGTGATAAAGGAATTGAATCCTTTTTCATTGTTTGATATGTTTTCATTTTGTGTGTAGAACACACTGTGAGAAGTGTGTAACACCTTAAGAGGTGTGTGTACCATTGTGACAATGGACTGCATATGTATTTTTTATTGTCTGTTCTGTTATTTTAAACATTGCTTCTCATATTTCGTCTCCTCATATAAATCCATAGAAAGAGCCCAGCAGGCACTGAAAACTGCTCTGAAGAAGAAGTTTGAACACACATTTGAAGGTTTAGCAAAGCAGGCCAACTCAGCCCTCCTCAATGAGATCTATACAGAGCTCTACATCACAGAGGGGGGAAGTGGGGGGATCAATGATGAACATGAGATCAGACAGATTGAGACAGCATCCAAGAGACAAACCACACAGGAGACTGCAGTCCTATGCAATGACATCTTTAAGCCTTTACCTGGACAAGAGAGACCAATCAGAACTGTGCTTACAAAGGGCATCGCTGGCATTGGGAAAACCGTCTCTGTGCAGAAGTTCATTCTGGACTGGGCAGATGGAAAAGCCAATCAGGACATTGATTTCATCTTCACTCTTCCTTTCCGAGATCTGAATCTGAAAAAGGAGAGAGAATTTAGTCTCATGAAACTGCTGCAGCACTACTTTCCGCAACTGAAAGAGATCAAGAGTATTGAAGATGATGATGTCAAAATTGTGTTCATCTTTGATGGTCTGGATGAGTGTCGACTTCCTCTAGATTTCCAAAGCAATGAGATTTGCTGTGATATAACAGAGTCATCATCATTGGATGTGCTGCTGACCAGCCTCATTAAGGGGAATCTGCTTCCCTCTGCCCTCCTCTGGATCACCTCCCGACCAGCAGCAGCCAATCAGATCCCTCCTGAGTGCGTCCACCAGGTGACAGAGGTACGAGGATTCAATGACCCACAGAAGGAGGAATACTTTAGGAAGAGAATCAGAGATGAGAAAAAGGCCAGCAAAATTATCTCACACGTAAAGTCATCCAGGAGTCTCTACATCATGTGTCACATACCAGTCTTCTGCTGGATTTCTGCCACTGTTCTGGAGACAATGTTGGATAAAGTGAGTGGAGACCTGCCCAAAACTCTGACTGAAATGTACACACACTTCCTGCTCATTCAGACTAATGTGAAGAATGAGAAGTATCCTGGCACCAATGAGACAACCTCAAAGAAAATGTCAGCATCAAATACAGAAATCATCCTGAAACTGGGGCAGCTGGCTTTACTACAGCTGGAAAGGGGCAATCTGATGTTCTATGAAGAGGACCTGAGAGAGAGTGGCATTGATGTCAGTGAAGCTTCAGTGTACTCTGGGGTGTGCACAGAGATCTTTAAAGAGGAGAGTGGGTTGGGTGAGGAGAAGGTCTACTGCTTTGTGCATCTGAGCATTCAGGAGTATCTGGCTGCCTTGTTTGTGTTTCATTCATGTGTGAATGAGAACAGAAATGTACTCAGAGCAGAAGAATCAAAACCTCGCAGTGACAGAGTGCAGCTGTCTGAGTTACACAGGACTGCAGTGGATCAGGCCTTAGAGAGTAAGAATGGACACCTGGACCTTTTCCTCAGATTCCTTCTAGGCCTCTCTCTGGACTCCATTCACACTCTATTAGGAGGAATACTGACAAAGACAGGAAGCAGATCACCTGTACCAGATCCACAGACACAGACAGGAAGCAGATCATCTGTACCAAATTGGATAAAAGCAGTATATAAATACATTCCTTTTACCATTTACCATTTAGATCCACAGACACAGACAGGAAGCAGATCAAAGAGCATTGAGAAAACAGTATTATACATAAAGGAGAGGATCAAAAAAGAATCTTCAGCAGAGAGGACCATAAATCTGTTCCACTGTCTCAATGAACTGAATGACAACTCTCTAGTGGAGGAAATCAAGAATTTCCAGGGATCAGGAAAACTCTCTAATGAAAAGCTGGAACCACACCAATGTTCAGCCCTGGCCTTTATGTTACTGATGTCAGAGGAGATCCTGGATGAGTTAGACTTGACGTCCTACAAAACATCAGCAGCAGGTTATCAGAGGCTGGTACCAGTAGTCAGGCACTGCAGGAAGGCCATGTGAGTATGGTGTAATAATTAAAGTAGATAATGACAGCTTGTTTTTATAAACACTTCATAGTTAAAGTGAACATAGAATACAATAAAATTGTCAGGCAAGTGAGAATTATGATTTTTGAGTCAAGCTATTTTAACAGATTGTGCCCTCATTTAATGAATACAGAAGTACCATCAAATGTAAAAAATGTATCCAACATGTAACATGTATTTTATTAGATTTAATTTACATGTTATCATTAAAGATACCAGTTATTAAATACATCATGAATTCCTTGTTAGGCAAACCAATGTGATGGATCAATAATGGTCCAAACATACAACTCGCAGATTTAAATGTAGAGGGGTGATAATTCCTTATAGCGGACTTTCTTCTTCTTAAGAGGTGTGATTGTATCCAGGGTTCTGGAAAGTATGTAATTTATGTTGTCTGTCAGCTGATCAATTGAGCTAATGCTTGCATTTTTGTATGTGTTTGGGTGGGAGCCAAGAAAATCCCCACAGTGCACAAATGAGCCTGGGAGCTCATTAATAAAAGCATTTGCAGTCCTGGAGGAAGCTTACAGATAAGGTAGAATGAAGGATCTGGTGACACATGACAGACTTGTGAAAGTTGGAAAGTATTTAAATAATGGTCTGATAGCACAGGGTTTTTAGGCATAACTGCTATATTTGCTATTTCTGTATCATAAGTTAAGACCAGATCAAGAATATGGTTATGAGAATGTGTGGACTGATGTATATGTTGATCAAAGCCAATAGATTCAGTGATAGACAAGAGTGCTGATCTGAGAGGATCACTTTCACTACCCATGTGAATATTGAAGTCCCCTACAATTGCTACTTTATCTGAATTAACAACCAGGCTGGAATGGAAATCAGCAAATTCAAGTAAAAAGCCACTGTATGGCCCTGGTGGCCTGTATACAATTGCAAGGATAAAATGGACTGCTTTTTTGTCTGGATGTGCAAAACTGAGAACAAGCACTTCAAAAAAGTTACATTTGAAGCCGGATTTCAAAATAGCAAAAAGATTAGAATGATATACAGCAGCAACACCACCGCCACGACCCGTCAGACGGGGACCGTGAGTATAAATGTAGCCAGGAGGGGTGGATTCATTTAAGGCAATATACAGTTTTAAGCCAAGTTTCAGTTACATGTAAGATTTCAACTTGGTGTTCAGTAATTAATTCATTTACAAGAGTTGCCTTAGGGGCCAGTGATCTGATATGAATTAATCCAATTTTTAGCTGAGTTTTTAGCTGAGTTTGGTCAGTATTAGTAGAATAACAAGGTCTGATTTTTTGCAGATTAGCCATACAAACACCCCTATGGTCTTTATTGAACTAACATTTGTCCTTAACTTTGACTTGGACAAGTAAATGGTAAAATGGTAAATGGACTGCATTTATATAGCGCTTTTATCCAAAGCGCTTTACAATTGATGCCTCTCATTCGCCAGAGCAGTTAGGGGTTAGGTGTCTTGCTCAAGGACACTTCGACATGCCCAGGGTGGGGTTTGAACCGGCAACCCTCCGACTGCCAGACAATCGGTCTTACCTCCTGAGCTATGTCGCCCCAATAAGTAAGCACAAGTGTTACACTTATTCTTATCTAACTCAGTTTGGTGAAGTAGTTCGAACTGTGTTTGTGTAGAAAAAAGAATCCCTCCTTTTAAATGTCAGTCAGTTAAGGACGAATGTTGATTGAATCAAATCCATGTTTTTCAAAAGGGGGGAAGAATCCCCCTTTTATTCCTAGTCCATGCATAGATAATTTGTGAGTGGGAGATGACCAGAGAGCGCCTGCTCATTCTGTACCCCTCTTACATTGCTCATGAAGATGAGATATTTTTTCAACATTATGATTAATGTAATGCTGGGTTTGGTTTGGGAGAGGCAAGTGTGGTTGTGAATGAAATGTTTGTGTTACTGTATTGTGAGATTAGTTCAGGCAGTAAATGCGCCATGTTACAAGGCCAGTAGTGCTACCCTGGTCTCTGCTTTATTCTGGTGTAGGCTGACCCAGAATCCAATAGTGCCTGTAGACAGAGTGAAAATGGGAAGGTAGAGGAATTGTAGGATATAAGGGGTGTCAGGATGAGGTCCTCTCAGGGGACTGTTAAAGTGCCTGTTTTTGAGGTAATTCTGTGGCTTATCTCAGGCTAAAGTCTGGCCAGTACAAGGATTCTGAAGTTTCCTAAACCCTGGAAAAAGCTAAATGGTGTCTCCTTGGACAGCACCATCAAATGTATCACTATTCCAACAAAATGAACTCAAGGGCATCATTAACAGTTCCTACATAGCTTTGGTTTCACTACCTGGTTATATGTAGGCCTAACACCAGCAGAGCAGAAGCACTGCACTACATAGTTACATATAACCTCAGCAAAACAGACAGACTGCACTACAGTACCTGGTTATATGTGAACAGATCACACTTTTGCATTCCTGTTTCTAAAGTGAATCTGGCTTTTGCTGTGTATTGGCTTGCAATGCTGTGGGAAGTTTCTCACAGTTACCAGCAAAAGTAAAGAAGCAGAGCCTAACTCACTATCCACCCTGAAAGATGTGTGTTATTTCTTGCATCTTTAATTTGGTTGTATCTGTGGCAAATGTCAGAAGAAAGGGGGCCATTTGGGTAAGAATTTCATCTGTAGAACTGTCAGAGAGTTCTGTCCAACAGGACGTCTAATTCTCAGGCCCAAAGTGCTGCAGTTGGAGAGTGTAGCAAAGTCATTTTCCTCAGAGCATCAGTAACTTTAAATCCTCAATATAACTCTTCATCACTCAATGTGATTACTGTTACATTGCACATATCAGATTTTACAGTATATTGCACTATTTAATCATACAATAATATATAAACTCTTCTTTGCAGACTGAACAGGTGTGACCTCACAGGGAAGTCCTGTGAAATTGTGGCCTCTGCTCTTCAGTCATCAAACTCACCCCTGAGAGATCTGGACCTCAGCTACAATAACCTGGGAGATTCAGGAGTGAAGCTGCTCTGTGCTGGACTGATGAGTCCAAACTGTAAACTACAGACACTGGGGTGAGTAGTGCTGTGTACTGTGTGACCTTAACTAAATAGAACACAAGGAGACTCCTCACTGCTAAATCGAGCACAGGGTCATTATATAGCAGGGACACAAGGAGACTCCTCACGGCGATATAGAGCACAGGTTCATTATATAGCAGAACACAAGGAGACTCCTCACTGCGATATAGAGCACAGGGTTATTATATGCACCTTTAGCTGCTCCAAACAAAACTGGCACCAACCCACGGTATTGTCCATAGCCCAGCTCCCAAACACCATCTAAAAGCACCCTCCCCTTGGCCTGGAAGCTAGGCCTCTTATAGAGCCCATGTTTAGGTAATGGACCACAGCTGATGTGATTGCAGTGAACCACAGCTGCAGCTATACCCGTCTGTAGGGCCGATGCTGCCCCCTGGTGGACAGCACCCCAATTCCCTTCCTGGCATCACATGTTAAACAGGCAAAAGCTTTGAGGATATGCTGTAGGGCACTCAGAACAACTCCAGTTGTTGCATTACTAATGAGATGGGAGAAATACCACTGAGGCATAGATGGATTAAACTTGCTTTGCATTACTGGATTAAGTTTAAATTATCTAGTGTAGATCACCCTACTATGCATCCTATTGAGGACTCATGGGAAGTGGACATGCAAGGGCAGAAAGAGGAGAAAAGTGCTTTTTAATTGTGCAAGTATGCAATGGGGAAAGCTACAATTAGAGGGGAAAAGACATGGCTTCTTTAATCTGCTGGTCTGACATCTCCCCTTGGTTTCTTCTGGATCCTGTAATAGACCTAGCTGTATTAGGAAAGAACAGAACTGACAGAGGGCCTCTTACAATAAGTTCAGCTGACGCACAGCTGCAGCAAATGTGGGGTGGATCTGCAGATCCTCAGTATCACTCTTCATCACTCAACATGATTACTGTTACATTGCATATATCAGATTTTACAGGATATTGCGCTATTTAAACATACAATAATATATCAACTCTCTTTTGCAGACTATACAGCTGTGGCCTCACAGAGATGTCCTGTGAAATTGTGGCCTCTGCTCTCCAGTCATCAAACTCGCCCCTGAGAGATCTGGACCTCAGCTGCAATAGCCTGAGAGATTCAGGAGTGAAGCTGCTCTGTGCTGGACTGATGAGTCCAAACTGTAAACTACAGAGACTGGACCTCAGCTACAATAACCTGGGAGATTCAGGAGTGAAGCTGCTCTGTGCTGGACTGATGAATCTAAACTGTAAACTACAGACACTGGGGTGAGTAGTGCTGTGTACTGTGTGACCTTAACTAAATAGAATTAGTGATTATGGATCTGTGCAGTGAAATATAGGGTTTCCAGCAGAGGTTTAGCCTGCTGTATTAGGGTGGGCTGGTAGGAATAATAGGAGGGCAACTTGGGCGCAGTTTCGTCACTAGGATCGGTGTCACCCAGTGCGCTCGACGGGGGGATGGGGTGCTGTTGGATGCTGCCCGGGGGGCGGGGCGGGGGGGGGGGATGGGGTGCTGGCGGGCGTGGGCACGTGTTATGCATTAAATTCATATAGCACTTCTCGTCACATTAAAGACCATCTTGCAGGTTAAATTTTTGACGAAATGTATACTTAACCTTGTCTGTAAATGACCATTTGAAAAGTTAAAAAAGTTGATGCAGGCTTGAATAATTTTTACAAGACATAAGGGCACAAATTCAGAGGAACCACAACAGCCACAGACACTCAGACAGCATCTGAAGTCTTTCCTCAAAACTTTTATCGTTCATACCAGGAACCAGTTTGGTTTCCCTTCTTTCAACCTTTTCCAGATCCTCTATATCTTTCTTGTAGTACAGTCCCCAGAACTGCATACAGTTCACTAAGTGTGGTCTGACAAAGGTATTGTA
This sequence comes from Anguilla anguilla, assembly GCF_013347855.1. Lineage (NCBI taxonomy): Eukaryota > Metazoa > Chordata > Actinopteri > Anguilliformes > Anguillidae > Anguilla > Anguilla anguilla. Next base: position 623,300 of record NC_049219.1, on the reverse strand, counting down.
TAAAATAAGTATAACTTCCTTGTATTTACAGGGCTCCAGACTAACTTTTTACATTGGATGCACTGGTGCGCCTAACTTTTTCATTTAGGTGCAGCAGCACATAATTTAGTCAGACCCAAAATTTTTCACCGCGCCTTTTGGTGCCGTAATAATACATTTTAAGTGTTACCTTTTTTGTCAGTTCCCATACACATTGATAATTTCTTAACACGTCATGTAAATTATTGTAAACAGGAATAAAGGTGAAGATAAATGTTTTCTCTTTATTTAATTCACAGCACAAACAAGAAATGGCAATAACCTCAATTGTTTAAAAAATATACTTAAAAAGTGCTGATGTTTAAAGTACTTGACAAACTGAAATAAATAAATCAAACTCAAATAACTCAAATAAAATTGTGCGCTGCTCCCGCAGGAGTACAGGGCGCGGTTTCACACACACACACACACACTAGTGATGCGCGGATCGGCTCTGACGTCATCCGAATCCACATGTACGCGTGAATCATCCACCCGCCACCAACCCGAACAAAATATTTTATCTGATTTAGAGACCCGCACCCGATCACACGTTACCGCTATTTCTCATTATTTCGCAGCTGTTGCATATGACATACCCAGCACTTGACTCGTCATTCACTAAATCGCTCCCACACGGAACTTTTCTAGCCTTCCTTTTTTAATTCTCCTTTTTTAATTTTTTCTCGGATCTTTTTTGCCTCCATTGCTGCTTAAGACAAATGGACGCCGCAATTGGCGCAACGAGAGTCTAGTCTGCTAATTCACGCCTGACGAAAAATGAAGCTTAAAATATGTTCACATTTTAGAGAATGTATTTAATATTTTCCTCATTAATGATGTATTATTTCACCCACCCGCAACCCATCCGCTATTAATCAGAATGTTAATTTTTATGACCTGGCCCACCTGATCCGCAGATTAACCGTGGTGCCCGCGGATATAACTGCGATCCGCACATCACCAATACACACATGCCTTATTTTTTTCCCCACCCGCATTCAGCGAAGAAGAATATCAGGGTGAGAGCCAATCAGAGGCAGAGTAGGGGCGGGTCTTCGCAGAATGCGGGTGGGAAAAAAAATAACGCTACACACACACAGACAGACCTGCTAAATGTCAGGTGCACCGGTGCGACCAATGAAAATGTTTAGTCGCACTTGACAGATTTTTGGTCGCATGTGCAACCAAAATATTCGCACTCTGGAGCCTTGATTTATACTCACTACTATCCCAGCATCCTTTTGGCTTTTTTACTGCTACAGCACAGTGCCTAGAACCTGAAAGGTTTTGATCAACTATTACTCCCAAAATTGAGCACATACCAATATCGTTCCTCCCACAAAGTAATCTAGCCTTATGTTTTTATTTCCCACATGTAGAATTTTACATTGAGCTGTATTGAGTTTCATTTGCCAGGTTTCCACCAACTTCTGGATTCACTTCTGTCACATATTGCAGTCTTCTTCCATCCCCATTGTTCATTACCTGCTCTGCACTCTAATGAAATCCATATTTACACTAGAGCTACCGCGGTTACTGCATTACCGTGGAAACGCAATCACGTGTTGACGACAGGGTAACTTAATGCTACAGGGCATAAGTGGCTTGCTGCCCTAGCCACATACGATTTTGAAGTCAAATATCGCCCTGAGAAGGTCAATGTTGAGGCTGATTTGCTTTCCTGAAACTGGATTGAACAGGACACTGAGACGTGGAGAAACCTTTCACAGGGTGACGTGCACTTGGCAGACAAACTAGGTGTTCCAGCAGAAGGTGTTCCTGAGCTGTATGCTTTTGCAACTCATCTCAATTCGGGTCAGCTAGAACAGTTCACCCGAGAAGACTTGCGAGAAGCGCAGCTAGAGGACAGTGTTCTCAGAGTAGTTAGAGAGGCTTTGAACACAGGTCAGTGGCCGGCAAACTAGAGCTGCCGCGGTTACTGCATTACCGTGGTAATGCAATCACGTCATGTCCACCGCAGAGTCAAGCTGATCACCGCTTCACCGCTGGATTTTGTTTTTTTCCCCGTTTATTTTAGGCCAATTGTTTATGTTCCGATTTTTACTTGTAAAAGTTGTGATCTGAAATAAATACAATGCAATTTTTTAAATAATTACAATTATAATTGTATAGCCTATTTTCTTCACTCCATGTGTTCGAAAGTTTTCACTCACAGTTGCGCAGTTAACGTTCTGATTGGAGAACGTGTCACTCAGAACGTGCTTTGAAACTGTTGGCTCTGGAAAGTTTTCGCTTCAAATTAGGCTAAAAACATGGATCTTGTAGCGAAACCCAACGTTACTTCTCCTGTTTGGGAACATTTTGGCTTTGAGCCCGATGAAGATGGAAAGCCAAAGAATTTGGATGAGGCAATGTGCCGCATTTGCAGCAAGAAAATCAACGTCATGCGAGGAAACAGAACAAATCTAGCATCGCCTCTTAGGACCACTCACCGTCCGTTATACGATGCAATGAAAGGCACCCCATCTACCTCGGGAGGTACCGGCTCGGCACTACGTCAGTTAGGAGTCTCAGAGGCATTTGCCAGAGTGACTAAATACAACCGGGACAGCAACAAGTGGCGAGCACTTACAACAATTGTAACAAAGTATTTGGTTGTGGAGATGGTGCCCTTCCGGACTGTAGGAAAGCCATCATTCCGAGCTATGCTTCAGTCCCTCGACAAGCAGTATGAACTGCTGGGCAGAACCTATTTTTCGGAAACAGCCATTCCAGAAATGTACTTGTAAAATACAAAATCGTAGCCCGGAGGTTTAAATTATAATTTTTTTATGGCGGTTACCGCAACGGTTTGAATGGCTTCGCTAATTTTTGCGGTAAGGAAAAAAATCCCACCTGTCCATAGCCACGCTCCCAAACACCATCTAAAAGCACCCTCCCCTAGGCCTGGAAGCTAGGCCTCTTATAGAGCCCATGGTTAGGTAATGGGCCACAGCTGCAGCAATACCTCTCTGTAGGCCCGATGCTGCCCCCTGGTGGACAGCACCCCAATTCCTTTCCTGGCATCACATGTTAAACAGGCAAAAGCTTTGAGGATATGCTGTGGGGCACTCAGAACAACACCAATTAATGCATTACTAATGAGATGGGAGAAACACCACTGAGGCATAGATGGATAAAACTTGCTTTGCATAACTGGATTAAGTTTAAATAATCTAGTGTAGATCACCCTGCTAAGCCTCCTGTTGAGAACTCATGGACATGCATGGGATTAATTGTTAATTAATTGTGCTGCAACATGATGAACAGACAAACCAACTAATAAATAACTCTCCAGTGCTTCCTCAGGCAGTATGTGAGAAGGTCATCCAATTGATCTGGCGTAATCTGAATTATGGAGTGCAACATTCAGGCGAAGAGCCACTTCCTCCAAATGGCTGAACACTACAGGGTCAATCTCTGTGATGCAGCTACCTGGAACAAACTGTCAAAGCATCCACACAAAAGAGCACATAATGAGGACTAGCATTTTCAGCTAGGTCAGCCAGGCTCAAGCCTCTGGCTATCTCTTGCCTGTATAGGAAACAACAGTTTTCCTATTTGGCTCAATCCTGAAAATATAACTAGAACTAGATTAATCATTTTTAATACAAACCATTCACACCTACATCCTAATTATGATTTAATACCATAATGGAATTTCTGGGACATGCCATTCAGAAACTGACATGGCGAGCTAACCTAAGTTTTAATACCTTTAAAGGTTCACACAAAGTAAGGTAACTCAATACAGTTTGATGTTTTAGGATACAAACACTGTTTGTAATCTATCTATTGATTACATTTAAATGTTTTTCATAGCCTATTGCCAACTGGTGAAAACTTATCGCAATACTGTACATTTGTAGTGTAGTCAGGTTATCCACTAGGTGGAGCCCTAGGCTTTTCGAAACAGGAAATACCAACCAATGTAAGACATCAGTGAGGTAGCTTGTACGGGAGATTGAGTGCAGCCGTACTGTATGTATGCCACAGTTCTTTAAGCTCTAAAGTAAAGTTTATCATAAACTCTTCTATGTGGTCCTGTTCTTTTCCCTTCTGAAGTTATCCCAGCATTATTCTGCAGTTCCCGTTGAATGTCTTCCTTTTTCGATCCTGTTATGTTCCCTTGCTCTGTGAGTCTGCGTGCATGTCTTAATCCTGCAGGTGGAGCTGATTGCTCTATCAAAAATATGCAATCTGTTAGTCACGAAAAGACTGTTTACGATTACATACATTTGGATCCTTTGATAGGCACACACATTACAGCACCCAAAAAATACTTCTGGTAAATAATTTGCTTATATATCACCAAAACAAACTTTTATTTGGCAATATCTCCCAAAATGTTTATCAAAATCCCTTACCTTTCGTTGGAGAGAAAGCAAGGGTCATTCTGAGTGTTTATCCTGAAATACGTCACTCAAGCTGCACCACCTAACCAAAAAAATAAAATCTGTGTTACGTTTTGCCCTGCTCTGCCCTACTAACGTAAATGTGGTAAAAAGCAACCGGTGTTGAAGCAAGGCATGTACAGTGAATCTACGTACTCTGGTATCGATCAACCAATGGGAATATTGTGACACTATGACATATTTTCATTGACAGCCCCCTCATTAACATATGGATTAAAAAAAATACAGAAATATATTGTGGCACTGCACTGGGCGTGACGGTGCAGGCGGGGCGGCACAGAAATACACAGACCGGAGGTTTGGGGAAAAATAGCCCAACAGGGCCTTTTATTTACCAAAAATTATATACAAAAAAACCAAAGCAAACTCGACAACTAAAGTCTCTTGTCAGAATTAACTTAAAGTAAAGCAACCAAAATTAGGAGTAACGGCGTCCGGGAGACCGCTGAGGGGATCCCTCTTCAAAGCAGGAAGAGGGATGTGGTCCTGCGTCTCCACCGGATTCTGAAAAGTAGGGAAAAAGTTATCAACAGTTTTCAACAGCTCTCCTGCAGCCCAAAACCCCCTCTCCTCAAGGGAGACAAAAGGCCTCCTTTTAAGCTCCCAGCCATCTCCCTGGAGTGGCAGCAGCTGTGTTGCCTCATTGATTGCAGGTGTGTTGACTGCAAAGGAGGGAGTTGAGGAATTTCCAATTTGCCGCTCTCCAGGGTCCTGTGGCTGGGCTTCCTAGAGTGGCGCTGTCCTGGGTCCTGAAGAGCTGGCCTGGTGGCAGGTTTTAGCTGATGCCTATAAGGCTGAGAGGGGCACTGTGGGGGCATGCCCCGATCCATGCCACAATATATATATACACACATAAAATAAGGATATAAGTATATGCAGAAATAAATGAATCAAGCAATAAATAAATATGGGAATGAACATCCACAGAAATGACTGAATCAAGAAATAAATATGGAAATAAATGCAAATACCCATTTGTCAGATTTTGTCTATTAATTTATTTGTACATTCATTAATTTTTACATTTTCTTGCTTTTGTATTTATTTATTTATACATTAATTCATTTATTGAGTCATTTATTTATTTATTATTTTTACATTTTTGGTCCTCCATATACCTGTAGTATCAGTCAATGGCAATAATCAGTTGTGGTGTTTCTCTGCAGCCAGCAGATGGCGCTGCAGTGTATTTCCTTTGCCGCCTTGGTTACATTATTAGATGAAGATTGAATGTTTTTAAAATATAAAGATGTTTGTAGACTGAAGGTGAGGTAAAGTACACCATAGTGATCATACTACTGCAGTTTCTTGTGTTCGCAAATGAAATATGTTTGCAATCATGTTGTTTGCCATGTGATATCATCGCAACATGGAACAGTTTTGTTAATGAAATCCTTGCAGGAAGCCTCCAACCTTGAGTTGAATTGGCTCCTTATTTTTAGTTATTTTTTGTTAATTGAGCCAAGTGATGACCTTTTTTTTGTGGATTAGTCAGAATACTTTATGAACATAATTAATATAAACTCTTCCTGTTTTTGTGTGTACTGTGTACATCCCAGGAATGCACGTACTGTACAAATAGGAAATTCCACATTTATCTGCTGCCAAGGTGCACAGTGTGACAATTAGCAGTGAATTTCAATTGTGTGTGTGGTTGTATGTGTGTGTGTGTGTGTGTGTGTGTGTGTGTGTCTGTGTGGTGTGTGTGTGTGTGTGCGCATGTGTGTTGTGTGTTTGTGTGTGTGTGTGTGTGTGTGCGTGTGTGTGTGTGGTCTCTCCACAGGCTGGGTTGGTGTAATATCACAGATGGCGGCTGTGATGTTCTGGCCTCAGTCCTGCGCTCTCCTCACTCAGAGCTGAGAGATCTGGAGCTCAGAGACAATGACCTGCAGGATTCAGGAGTGAGAGCGCTCTCTGCTGGACTGGAGGACCCACACTGTAAAGTGCAGAGACTGGGGTGAGTACAAACACAAACCCCTTCAATCAAAAAGGGTTCCAATGTGACAAAATACAGCACTAATGTTAATAATGACTAAATATAGCACTAATATTACTAATGTTTTTAATGTTAAAATAGACAAGAGAGTTATTTTTCTTCACTGAAATAAAGCAACATTTTCCTGTTCTTCCTCTTGGTAGAAACCCATTTTAAATCTGACATGAGTTGGAAAAAACATATTTTTGAGAAGCGTCAAATCGTTTCTATTCATACATTATTCAAAATTATGAAAATTAATTGAACCTGTTCAAATTTAGTTTAACTGGTCATTTTCTTAAATAGTCATGATTAATTCAAGAGCCCTGTTATTTTATATTGAGCTGTAGAAGGTGTGTAACACACTGCTATGTGTTTGACACACACAGCCCTGTTAGTTTATATTAATTTGTGTAAGGTGTGTAACACACTGCTATGTGTTTGACACACACAGCCCTGTTAGTTTATATTAGTGCGTGTAAGGTGTTTAACATACTGCTATGTGTTTGACACACACAGCCCTGTTAATTTATATTAGTGTGTGTAACACACTGCTATGCGTTTGACACACACAGCACTGTTTATTTTAATGTATGTAAGGTGTGTAACACACTGCTGTGTGTTTGACACACATAGCCCTGTTATTTTATATTAATGTGTGTAAGGTGTGTAACACACTGCTATGTGTTTCACACACATAGCCCTGTTATTTTATATTAATGTGTGTAAGGTGTGTAACACACTGCTATGTGTTTGACACACACAGCCCTGTTAGTTTGTATTAATGTGTGTAAGGTGTTGTGGCAAACACGCCTGCCACAGGCCACCGAAGTGGCTTTCCTAGGGGCCCTCCAGCACAGAGACACAGGGAGATGATGTTCCAACAGTCCAGATTTATTGACGAGGGTTTGGCAAGATGGTACAGCCAAATGAGCAGATGTAAAACCCTGTCATGACAGAGAGGCTCTCTCGTGTGAGTGGGGATGGCAGATTTAACCTGTGCGCACTGATTACCTCACTACGCACAGGTGCAGCCACTCCTGCTCCTGGGTCCAATTAGCCTGGCCAATTATCTCATTCTTAACCAATCATCCAATTGGCCAGGTCTAATTAGCTTGACCCAGGGCAGGTGTGGCTGCTTAAACCAGCCATCCCCACACCACATACCCCCAACGCCAAACTGAGGCCAGGTGTTGAAGCAAGGCATGTACAGTGAATCTACGTACTCTGGTATCGATCAACCAATTGAAATATTGTGACACTATGACATTTTCATTGACAGCCCCCTCATTAACATATGGATGAAAAAATACAGAAATAAATACAGAAATATATTGTGGCACCGCACTGGGCATGACGGTGCAGGCGGGGCGGCACAGAAATACACAGACCGGAGGTTTGGGGAAAAATAGCCCAACAGGCATTTTTATTTACCAAAAATTATATACAAAAACACCAAAACCAAACTCAACAACTAAAGTCTCTTGTCAGAATTAACTTAAAGTAAAGCAACCAAAATTAGGAGTAACGGCGTCCGGGAGACCGCTGAGGGGATCCCTCTTCAAAGCAGGAAGAGAGATGTGGTCCTGCGTCTCCACCGGATTCTGCAAAGTAGGGGAAAGTTATCAACAGTTTTCAACAGCTCTCCTGCAGCCCAAAACCCCTCTCCTCAAGGGAGACAAAAGGCCTCCTTTTAAGCTCTCAGCCATCTCCCTGGAGTGGCAGCAGCTGTGTTGCCTCATTGATTGCAGGTGTGTTGACTGCAAAGGAGGGAGTTGAGGAATTTCCAATTTGCCGCTCTCCAGGGTCCTGTGGCTGGGCTTCCTAGAGTGGCGCTGTCCTTGGTCCTGAAGAGCTGGCCTGGTGGCAGGTTTTAGCTGATGCCTATAAGGCTGAGAGGGGCACTGTGGGGGCATGCCCCGATCCATGCCACAATATATATATACAGGCATAAATTAATCAAAACATAAATAAGGATATAAGTATATACAGAAATAAATGAATCAAGCAATAAATAAATATGGGAATGAACATCCACAGAAATGACTGAATCAAGAAATAAATATGGAATTTTTTGTTAATTGAGCCAAGTGATGACCTCTTTTTTGTGGATTAGTCAGAATACTTTATGAACATAATTAATATAAACTCTTCCTGTTTTTGTGTGTACTGTGTACATCCCAGGAATGCACGTACTGTACAAATAGGAAATTCCACATTTATCTGCTGCCAAGGTGCACAGTGTGACAATTAGCAGTGAATTTCAATTGTGTGTGTGGTTGTATGTGTGTGTGTCTGTGTGTGTGTGTGTGTGTGTGCGCATGTGTGTTGTGTGTTTGTGTGTGTGTGTGTGTGTTTGTGTGTGTGGTCTCTCCACAGGCTGGGTTGGTGTAATATCACAGATGGCGGCTGTGATGTTCTGGCCTCAGTCCTGCGCTCTCCTCACTCAGAGCTGAGAGATCTGGAGCTCAGAGACAATGACCTGCAGGATTCAGGAGTGAGAGCGCTCTCTGCTGGACTGGAGGACCCACACTGTAAAGTGCAGAGACTGGGGTGAGTACAAACACAAACCCCTTCAATCAAAAAGGGTTCCAATGTGACAAAATACAGCACTAATGTTAATAATGACTAAATATAGCACTAATATTACTAATGTTTTTAATGTTAAAATAGACAAGAGAGTTATTTTTCTTCACTGAAATAAAGCAACATTTTCCTGTTCTTCCTCTAGGTAGAAACCCATTTTAAATCTGACATGAGTTGGAAAAAACATATTTTTGAGAAGCGTCAAATCGTTTCTATTCATACATTATTCAAAATTATGAAAATTAATTGAACCTGTTCAAATTTAGTTTAACTGGTCATTTTCTTAAATAGTCATGATTAATTCAAGAGCCCTGTTATTTTATATTGAGCTGTAGAAGGTGTGTAACACACTGCTATGTGTTTGACACACATAGCCCTGTTATTTTATATTGAGCTGTAGAAGATGTGTAACACACTGCTATGTGTTTGACACACACAGCCCTGTTAGTTTATATTAATTTGTGTAAGGTGTGTAACACACTGCTATGCGTTTGACACACACAGCCCTGTTAGTTTATATTAGTGCGTGTAAGGTGTTTAACATACTGCTATGTGTTTGACACACACAGCCCTGTTAGTTTATATTAGTGTGTGTAACACACTGCTATGCGTTTGACACACACAGCACTGTTTATTTTAATGTATGTAAGGTGTGTAACACACTGCTGTGTGTTTGACACACATAGCCCTGTTATTTTATATTAATGTGTGTAAGGTGTGTAACACACTGCTATGTGTTTCACGCACATAGCCCTGTTATTTTATATTAATGTGTGTAAGGTGTGTAACACACTGCTATGTGTTTCACACACATAGCCCTGTTATTTTATATTAATGTGTGTAAGGTGTGTAACACACTGCTATGTCTTTGACACACACAGCCCTGTTAGTTTATATTAATGTGTGTAAGTTGTGTAACACACTGCTATGTGTTTAACACAAATAGCCCTGTTAGTTTGTATTAATGTGTGTAAGGTGTTGTGGCAAACACGCCTGCCATAAAACCCTGTCATGACAGAGAGGCTCTCTCGTGTGAGTGGGGATGGCAGATTTAACCTGTGCGCACTGATTACCTCACTACGCACAGGTGCAGCCACTCCTGCTCCTGGGTCCAATTAGCCTGGCCAATTATCTCATTCTTAACCAATCATCCAATTGGCCAGGTCTAATTAGCTTGACCCAGGGCAGGTGTGGCTGCTTAAACCAGCCATCCCCACACCACATACCCCCAACGCCAAACTGAGGCCAGGGAGAATCTCTGGCCGAAGCCTACTCCCCCCCAGCACTCCAACCAAGCAAAGAAAAAAAAAAAAATCCAAGCATTCTTAACACTCCCCTAACACATCTTTTCAGGGGCAGGTGGCCCCGGAACAGTCCAGTACATGTCGCGACCCTCCCCCGGACGATGAGGCAGCCCTCCCCCCTCCTCCCTCTCGGAGCGCGGGGAGTCCTGGGCTGCTCGGCTGGCTGGTGGGGGTGTCACCGGCTTGGGCTGTTCCAGGGGCTGTGGTGGGGTGGCTGGGTTGGTGGGCTGGTGGGCTGGTGGGCTGGCTTCCTTGTGGCGCCGGGGACCAGGAACCCTCGTGGCTGTGGTGGCCGCCAGTCGGCTCTGCTGGTAGGCTGCTGCAGGCTTACCCCCTCATGGGCTCCGGGCAAACCAACCAGGCCAAAACAACAAACTAAAACAACAAAAGGGACAAAAAAGGAAGCAAAACGGCGCGACCACCGCTCGTGCGCCGCCCGTAGCTAACCCGCCTTCCCGGCCAAGTCCAGCTCACGGCGCGACCACCTCTCGTGCACCGCCCGTAGCTGACCTGCCTTCCCGGCCAGGTCCAGCTCCCCAGCGTCCCAGCTGAGGATCACTTCCTTCCCCTCCCTGATCATCTCCCGCTCCCTGTCTTTGGCCTGGAGGATCTGTCTGAAGCCATGTCGGGAACACCTCAGTTGCACCTCCTCCAGTGTGCCTCCAGGCTGGCCCTCCTGTGCCTCTTCCCTGTGCCGGAGCAGCCCCACGTTGGGCGCCACTGTGGCAAACACGCCTGCCACAGGCCACCGAAGTGGCTTTCTTAGGGGCCCTCCAGCACAGAGACACAGGGAGATGATGTTCAAACCGTCCACATTTATTTACGAGGTTGGCAAGATGTTACCGCCAAGGAGCAGATATAAAACTGTCATGACAGAGGCTCCCTTCTGTGAGTGGGGATGGCAGATTTAACCTGTGCACACTGATTGTTTGACACACACAGCCCTGTTAGTTTATATTAATGTGCTGTAAGGTGTGTAACACACTGCTATGTGTTTGATACACACAGCCCTATTCGTTTATATTAATGTGTGTAAGGTATGTAACACACAGCTATGTGTTTGACACACACACAGCCCTGTTCGTTTATATTAATGCATGTAACGTATGTGTGTCCTCTCTGCAGGCTGTCAGGCTGTAGAGTCACACAGAGAGGCTGTGATTCTCTGGCTTCAGCTCTGTGTTCAAACCCCTCACACCTGAGAGAGCTGGACCTGAGATACAATCACCCAGGAGACTCAGGAGTGAGAGCGCTGTCTGCTGCTAAACTGGACACACTCACACTGCTGTAAGTACAGAGAGTTTCCATAGTGCACCTCACACACACACACACAAAAGGAGTTGGGTGGGGGCATGGAGGGCACTGTACAAACCAGCGTTACTCAAGAGAGTTGGGGATCTCCTGTGGAGGGTGCTGCACGGGATCACTGCAGTAAATAAGATGTGGTTGTTGTAGTTAGGGGTTTGATCAGGGACACAGTGGTGGTGGAGTTTCAGTATTACAAAGCAATGGAGAACCTGAGTGTGTTTCAGAGTGTGTGTGTTATAAGGGTGTTTTATGTTCAGTGGAGGGAGGGGAGATATTTTTGCACATGGAACAGGGTGAGTGAATGGAATAAGTTTCCTTTCTGACAGATTTGTGTTTTTTTCATATGATCGTGGTTTTGTGTTTTATTGTACCTTTGTTTTTATATATGTGATGTCATTGGTGTGTTAAGAGTGGAAATAAAGGATGGTTAAAATTCAGAATTCTGTTCTGCTGTTCTTACAGTGTGGACCATGGAGGAGAGAACAGGACCAAACCAGGACCCAGGAAATGTGAGTCTGTATCGACAGAACACTTTGCATAGATACACACTCTGCTGTGTGTGTGTGTGTGTGTGTGTGTGTGTGTGTGTGTGTGAGAGAGAGAGCGAGAGACTTCTCTCTTACACACATAAACACACAAACAGAAACACACATGTACACAAACACCCATACAGAGGTACTATGACAGTTGTTTCTCTCTCACTCACATAATAAGGTGAATATTAATAGTGATAATTAATGATAATTAATCTCATTAATGTCTCTGGTGTGCAGACGGCTGTCACCTCACACTGGATCCAAACACAGCGAACAGAAAGCTGTCTCTGTCTGAGGGGAACAGGAGGGTGACACACACACAGGGGAGAGCGGAGCAGCCATATCCTGATCATCCAGAGAGATTTGACTACTGGTGCCAGGTTGTGTGCAGAGAGAGTGTGTGTGAGCGCTGTTACTGGGAGGCTGAGTTCAGTGGGTCTGAGAGGGGATGGGTTTATATAGCAGTGACAGATAAAGGAATCAGCAGGAAAGGACAGGTTTATGACTGTGTGTTTGGACTGAATATAAACTCCTGGAGTCTGTGGTGCTTTAAGCGCGGTCCCTCTGACCTCAGTTACTGTGTCTGGCACAATAATAACCTAACAGACATACCAGCCCCCCCCTCCCCCTACCGCAGAGCAGGAGTGTGTGATGATGATGATGCTGGTAGAGGAGTGTGTGTGTACAGGGTAGGAGTGTGTGTGGACAGTCCGGCCGGCACTCTGTCCTTCTACAGCGTCTCTGACTCTGACACACTGACCCTCCTGCACAGATTCCACACACACTTCACTCAACACACACCCCTCTGTGCTGGATTTCTTGTGTGGAACTCTTCAGTATCCCTCTGCTAACTGGAGTAGAGACGCACACACGCACGTGCACGCACACACACGCATACACACACACACACACACACGCATGTGCGTGCACACACAAATATGCATGTGCACACACACGCATACACACACACACATGCACGTGCGCGCACACACAAACATGCACGTGCACACACACGCATAGACACACACACACGTGCGCATACACACTCGCACACATACACGCACACACAAATACATACACTCATGTACACACACATACACCACATTCATATACCCACTCACACACACACTCCTCACACACTCATATACACATACACACTCAGATACACAAAGACACACACACCCACACGCACACATACTCTCACACACACCCTTGCTTTCTCACACTCATGCACACGCACTCACAAATACACACACTGATGTACACTCATGCACACGCACTCACACACCTGTGCACGCACACACTCGTGCACACACATACACACCCTCTCACACCCAATCACACACATACACACACACACCTACACACATGAACACACACAATCTCTCGCACACACAAACAAACACATTCACCAGTGCACTCTCACGCGCACACACACATGCATACATATGTACACACGCTCATAACCGTATGCACACACACACTTTCTTTCTTTCTCATACTCAGTCACTCACACACACACCCTCTCACTCACACACACACACTCACATCCACACACATTCACACAAACGCACGCACACACACACAAACTCATGCACTCACGCACGCACACATACATGCATGCAGAGACACAAACACGTGTCAACACACACATTCACATTCCCATACGCATGCACACACATGTATAAACACACACACATTCACATTCCCATACGCATGCACACACATGTATAAACACACACACATTCACATTCCCATACGCATTCACACACATGTATAAACACACACACATTCACATTCCCATACACATGCACAGACATGTATAAACACACACACATTCTCTTACCTATGCACACACACACTGATGTACACTGATGCACACGCACTCACACACCCACGCACGCACACACTCGTGCACACACACTCACACACACATACACAGTCACTCACACCCAATCACACACATGCACACACACACCTACACGTGGACACACACAATCTCTCGCACACACAAACACACACATTCACCAGTGCACTCTCACGCGCACGCGCACACGCACACGCACATGCATACATATGTACACACGCTCATAACCGTATGTACACACACACACACACACTCTCTCTCTCTCATACTCAGTCACTCACACACACACCCTCTCTCTCACACACACACACTCACATCCACACACATTCACACAAACGCACGTACACACACACATACATGCCTGCAGAGACACAAACACGTGTCAATACACACTTCTCAGTGTCCCTCTGCTAACTGGAGTAGAGACACACAAACATGCACACACATGCATACACACACACACGTGCGCATACACACTCGAACACATGCACACACACACACACACACATATACACACACACACTCATATACACGTACACACACACTCAATCACACACTCACACATATATACACACACTCATATGCACCTAGACTCACACACACGCACTCACACACCTACACACCCTCTCGCACACCCAGTCACACACACACACACACACCCTCTCTCTCTCACATACACTCCATCACATACACACATACTCTCACACACACCCTTTCTCTCTCAGTCATGCACACGCACTCACACTCATGTTTACTCATGCACACGCACTCACACACCTACACACGCACACTCTCTCACACCCAGTCACTCACAGACATGCACACATGGACACACACAATCTCATGCACACACACACGCACATGCAAACATACACACTCATACCTGTATGCACACACACACAATTTTTCTCTCACTCACACACTCACATACAGTATACGGACACACACATTCACAAATGCACGCACACAAACACACACTCATGCACTCACGCACAAACACAAATGTGTCAACACACACACACTCTCATTCCCACACGTACGCACGCACACACATGTATGAACACACACATTCTCTTACCCATACGCACACACACACATACTCATGCACTCGCACATGCACACACATGCATACACATACATGCGTGCACACACCATATACACATGTATACACAAACATTCTGACACCCATACACACACACACACGTATAAACACACACACATACACATACATACACTCATTCTCTTGCACGCACACACACTCAAATACACAGTCACACACACATTCACACGAACGCACGCACACACACTTTCTCTTACCCATACACACACGCAATCCGGGCACACACATACTCATGCACTCATACACATACACACACACACGTTCACATCCACAGTCACTCCCATAAACGTACACATGTATGCACACACATTCACAAATTCACGCACACACACTCTCACCCAATCACACACACATCGACACACTTGCAACCTTCCTTGACCAATGCCTTACCAGTGCAATTTCAGCTGTGCTCAATATTATATATATATATATATATATATATATATATATATATATATATAACCTCAGTACAGCCTAACCCCTGTACATAGAGTATTATCTTTTAGCAGTTCAGGTTAAGCACTTGCTGTCTAAATGTAATATTTTTTTTACATTTTAATACATTTATATTGCAAATGTTCAACGTGTGTTTATGTACTTTTGATTATTAAAACATTAATATAACATTGAGAGTAATAATGCCAAAAGATGGCAGGGTAAAATGTTTTTGAAGTAATAATTCTATCTCCTGTATCTGCATCTTTTTTTAAAGAATCCAGTGGCAAACTCCTCCACTTAAATGTGCATTCTACTAGTTTTTACCGTTGCTTTCATTCATTTTCACAAGAGTTCCAATGTGCAAATTTCTGTGGGCAAATGCAGCCGATAGGGAGAATGCAGAATGACCACTGCAGTGTACTTATTTCCTTTCTAATGAAAAATGTATTTATTTATTTCCTTTCTGTAAACAATGATGGATTGGGTTTCCTTATTAATTCTGTTTTATAATTTTCATTATTTTTAGACAATAATATGCAATGATTAACCCTGAATTATTAAAATATCATATGTTTTGCTGTTGTGATTTACTATTGTGTGATGTATTGAACTCCTGTGACACAGTAGTACTTATTTCATATTCTGTATAGGATTATGTTTGGGCTCAATATGAGTAGATCAGCATGGGGCTAAAATCTGCAGTTGAAGCAATGACATTCATCTACAGTAGTGGAAATAAAATCCATTATGAGAGAAATTGTGTAGTGTCTGATGAATGCTTGCTTCTGTTGCTGTAGTGTAACCATAACTCAATACATTTTGAAAAGGCACTGCTTGTCTATTGAGCTGGTATGTTTATGTTACCTCTCAAAGAAATGGTTTTCCTGTAGGTTTGAACCTGGATCTGCTGCACATCAGTTGAATGGATTAGACCACTAAGCCAAAATCAGGGCAGAAGTGTGGTTTGCATGACATCCAGTCTCTGAGATGTTCCTGAGACCCTACAGTTTTTCTCATTTTTTTAGATGCATTTCTGATATACATTACATTACATTACAGGCATTTGGCAGACGCTCTTATCCAGAGCGACGTACAACAAAGTGTATAACCATAACCAGGAACAAGTATGACGAAACCCCTAGAGAGAAGTACCGGTCCAAGTGCAGGGAACAACCGCATAGTTCAACTTGGACCCTGAAGGTTAATCTGATTAACACTAACACAACGAGAACGGCAACAACGCAATCTATGGAAAAAATACAAGCAGTAGTTAAGACATATCTTAACTATATGCAGTCACACATTACAAATGCATTACAGTATGTTATTATTGCTTTGGCTCAATGTGGAAAACTCAATTTGCCAAACTGACTGCCAAACTGCCAAACTGACTGGCAAAATTCTTACCCTAAGACACTAATTGCAGTACCTACCCACAAAGTGCACAACTCTAAATCACACTCAGTTTTCACAATACAGTCGTCTCAAACTAGTACAATGTTCCAATGCTTATTGCTAGACATGCATATTGTGAAATGAAGTCAAGATGTTTGCAATTCTGTCTCATCACTTCCAGCAACATTGCCCAGGTGAGTCGCATTGCAGCACGATTGGTAATCCCAACATAAAAGGCTGTTTTACAGCACTACATTCAGCAGTGTCTGACAACATGGAGCAGCCCAATGCATTTGGTACTGATGGACGGGTTGTGGCTGTGGCTGAGGTTGCGGTCAAGCAGGCAGAAGAAATATTGTTGTATCCAATGAATTTAGAGCCACAGTGATTGACCATGTCATAAATCCAAGCTTAGCAATGGGAGAAGCTGGAAGGATTGTAAGGCCAAACTTAAAAATGTCAGCAGTGGCATCTAATAAGAGCTTTTGGACTGAACATTGATAAGTCAATAATTTACTGCAAAATGTGATACAGTAATTACATTACTGGATTGTTGTGTTGGTGTCATTTTATATTATTTCTGTTCCGTAACGAGCCTATAAGCCATGCTAATCATTTTTATTAGAGACCGCGCAACTCTATTTATCCAAAATGCCGGCTTATTCCACATTTTGCGTTTGTGTTAGGTATTCCTGTGGCAATGACTGTTCTGTCTGTTCTGATGATGTGATTATTTTTCTTCTATCAGATAAGGCCTGCTGGTGCAAGTTTGTAATGTTGCATTTGTATGTGTTATTTTTACTGTTTGTGTGTCAAATGTCTAGAGTAAATGTTTCTGTTTAAATGATTAGTTGAATAACACATATCACGGCTATTTTCACCGACCATGTTAAAAGTACTCACTCAGCTCCAAAGGCATGCTGATGTTAAACCCATATTCCAATCTGTTTGGAATGACACAAATTCTGCCTAGTCTGTTCAAACATCAGACATTTTTTTAACTCTACATATTATTTATGCCCTGCACCTGAACAAATTAGATGTGCCCATTCTACTGTACCATCTCCTTTGTAAGCTAAGAAGTACCTTTAAGCTGACTACATCAGAATCTGTACTACTGGCATTTTATGAAAGCTGAAAATGTACAACATTGTTAATCAGAAATGATATCTGGGTGGGTAAATTGCTGGATATGCTGTAGAACATAGTTTGTCATTGATTTATAAATATACCAGTATATCCTGGGCTTTCACTGATGGTTTAATTGTGGCACATAGAGCAGTGGCCTGATATGCATTCTATGTTTGCAGTTTGCTTCTACCTGACTGCTCCCCCCAGCTGGGAAACAGAGGGGCACAACCCCCCTAGTAGGGAAGCAGAGGGGCACAACCCCCCCAGCAGGGAAGCAGAGGGGCACAACTCCCCAGCAGGTTAACAGAGGGGCACAACCCCCCCAGCAGGAAAACAGAGGGGCACAGAAGACTGGGTCATCCCACCATGGATGGCGCAGGAGAGCTAGCAGGTTTTAGCAGTTTGCTAAGGTGGTCTGGGAGGATGAACAGCGTGGGAAAGTGTGGAGGACCGATCGCTCAGTGGGTCAGACTGGTGGAAGATACCACAAGCCAGGCTTAGCTTCCTGATCAGGGCCAATTATGACACCCTGCCTTCTCCTCAGAATGTGCGCTAATGGTTTGGTGCGGATGAGACCGTCCGCTCTGTGCTGCACCCAAACGAGGCCTCCGGCACGTTCTGTCAGGCTGTGAGACGGCTCCAGCACAGGGACACAGAGCAGGCCTCCAGCACAGGGACACAGAGCAGGTCCCCAGCACAGGGACGCAGAGCAGGTTCCCAGCACAGGGACACAGAGCAGGTCTGTCAGGCTGTGAGATGGCTCCGGCACAGGGACATAGAGCAGGCCTCCAGCACAGGGACACTGAGCAGGTCTGTCAGGCTGTGAGACGGCTCCAGCACAGGGACATAGAGCAGGCCTCCAGCACAGGGACACAGAGCAGGCCTCCAGCACAGGGACACAGAGCAGGCCTCCGGCACGTTCTGTCAGGGTGTGAGACGGCTCCAGCACAGGGGTGCTACAGATGGAGGTATGACCAGCTGCTGCGGAAGCTTCTGGAATTACTAGAGACCAGCAGACAGGAGGCAAACAGAGACGCCTCTCCTGTAAAAGAGCATCAAACCCACTTTGTGAGGCAAGCAGAGGAGGAGGGGACCGTAGGACACAAAGGTGGGAGTAGAGCCCTGGTTCCAGGCAGAGGGTGGAGCATGCGTGTAGATCTCAATCCACAGCTCCATTTCCCAAATGAAATCAGCACAGCGTTCCTGTGGCCTAACATGGAGACATGGTCCACTCGGGCGAAGGTGGTGCTCCTTATATGGAGACGTGGTCTACTCGGGCGAAGGTGGTGCTCCTTATATGGAGACGAGGTCCACTCGGGCGAAGGTGGTGCTCCTTATATGGAGACATGGTCTACTCGGGCGAAGGTGGTGCTCCTTATATGGAGATGTGGTCCACGTGGGTGAAGGTGGTGCTCCTTATATGGAGACGTGGTCCTCTCAGGCGAAGGTGGTGCTCCTTATATGGAGATGTGGTCCACTAGGGTGAAGGTGGTGCTCCTTATGGAGCTCACCCTCCCATGGGAGGAGGGGGCAGAAGCAGCCTATGAGCGGAAACGCCTGAAGTACTCCGACCTGGCAGCGGAGTGTGAGAGTGTAAGGAGTGTAAGGAGGTCGGTTAGAGAGCGACAGTATATCCAGTGGAGGTGGGACGCTGGGGGTTCACCCGCCAGTTAGTGCTCTACCTTCTGGAGAACACGGGCAAGGCAGGGGCAAGGCTGAGGAGGGCAGCTAGAGGGCTGGCCGAGGAAGCAGAGAAGGGGGGCTGGCTCAGAGGGGGGGGGGGAGAGTTGGCAAACACCCACTGCACCCAAAACAAGCAGAGGGTGGCAGCTGGCCTTCTGGATCAGTTTGAGCCTCTTTGTGTCCCTGGAGTAGAGGCTCCCAGCCCAGCCCACACAGGTGTAAAACAGAACACCAGCCACATTGATCTGGTAGAACATGGCCAGCATCCTGCTACACACACCGAAGGAGCGTAGCCTCCCCAGAAAGAGCCTTCAGTCTAGTAGGGCCTCCAGAGACACAGACCACAGTATCAAACCATCTATCTATATGATCGGGTGAACATGGTGTATATGTGTTTGTGTGTGTGTTTGTGTGTGTGCGTGTGCATGTTGTGCATGTGCGTGCATGTGTGTGTATTGATGCGCTGTGTACGTGCTCTGTGTGTACAATAAACATGAGCATCTTCAGTGCATCAACCAGTGCAGTGTTTCTTTGAAATTACACCCCCATTCTCATGCTAAATGGAATTTAATAAAACCATTATGTGTCGTGGCAGGAGCTTGAAATAGTCGAAAATATCAGAGTATTTACTTTTGCTATCAGACCTGTGGGCTGTACTGGAATACTGGAAACACAAAGTGGATGCTTTCCGCCATCCGGTGGTCTTGTGACGCTACTACAAGGGACTGAACTCCAGAGGGTGAGACTCAAGGCAGAAGTTGGGAGTTTCTAAAACGTTGACTGCTTACTCCAGTTCCCTCTGTCTAATATAACATTTTTTGTAAAGATCTGAAACTAGGCCCTAATATAGGAAATCAGAATGGGGAAGATGTTTTTCATGGCACTGTACATGAGGTAGACAGGTTTCGTTTAACAGCCTTTAATATAAGGGGCACCAGGGAGACACACACTACACAGCCTGCAGAGGAATTCTCAGAAGTTTGCTAATGCCACACACCAGTATGGAGTATATTATCTTAACAGGAGCAAGCTCGTCTGAGTAACTTTTTGCCTGTAGTAATTACATTAAACACCCATGTGATAGAGCCACAGCCATGACATGACCTTATGTTTAGTCTTAAGGCTTTCCTTTAAAAAAAAAGATCAGCTTTGGTATGATAACAAGCCTACACATTAATGGATTATTTTACTCTCCTTGAATGAGAAAAATAAACATTTACCACATTTCAGCTTGTGAGCGTGTATATTTTGTAATGGAATAGAACACAAAAGCTGTTTTTCATGCCGGAGGAAGACCTTTCATAAGCAGCTCTGACATGCAGTCATATGAGTGCCCAAGGGGGGTCGCCAGAGAGCGATGAAACGCAGATCCCTGTCTGACTGAACCCTCCCGTACCCTTGGCAACACAGGCACCAATCGTGCGTCACCCTGTGGAGCTACCGGCCACAGTGGGCACTGGCACAGTCCGGATTCGACCCGAGGCCGTGAGGCTCATCCATGCACCTCAGCGTGGGGCCTTAACTAAATGAGCCATCCAGCAGCCCCAAGCCTAATTTCAATAAAATTACACCTTACCAGCATCTTGTTATGTTTCTGTTGTCACTTCACTTTTCAGTTGACTATCTGCTTTTCTCCTGCACAATCTTTGTTTCGGTTTTGTAGTATGGGCGTGATTTTCTCTTTCTCTCTCTCTCCCCTCAGCTGATCACTCTCACCTGTTCTGGTCGCATTCTCATGCACTGGCTAATCACTCATTCCATTCACCTGTTCCCTGTTTGCATGTTCACGCTCTGTTCAATTATCTCTCATTTCACTCACCTGGTTCTTTTTGTATACATTCTCTGTTTCCCTGTTCTTCCTTGCCAGATTGTGCCTCCTGTTTACAGTGCCTTTCCAGCGTTTACCTCTCGTTAGTCTGACTCGTGTTTTGATCTTGCCTGTTTACCCGACCACCGATTTTTTGCCTGCCGACTTTGTTTTGCTGATTCCTGTTCTGATCTCCGATTTCTCTGACTTCGATTTTTGCCCCGGTGGATTTTTCTGGTTTTTGATCTTTGCACAAACTGACTACGAGACTGCCTGCTGTATTGTGTACCTTTGAATTAAAAATCTCCTTCGGGAGTTTCGACACTCAGTTGTACAAGTCTGCATTTGGGTTCACCACACCCCGACCGGTGACAGAACAATCTGGCCAGTATGGACCCAGCGGACCCAGAGCACCTGCGCAACGCCCTCGCCAGCCAAGGCAGCACTCGTGGGACGGCACGAGCAAGCCCTCCGTGAGATCCGGTATTCGCTGACAGCACTCGCTGGTCAGATGCAGCAGCTGACCACCCGCCTCCCGGCTCCCGCTCCCGAAGCCCCGACGGCTCCTCCCGACCCGGTCCAGCTCTACACCCACGCAGCCCTCCTGCCCAGGGAGCCGCACACTCCTGCTCCGGAGCGCTACGCTGGAGACTTGGGGAAGTGCAAGGCGTTTCTAATGCAGCGTTCGCTCGACCTTCAACCAGCAACCCACCACTTACAACAACGATGGGAAAAAGATTTCTTGCATCGTGGGGCTGCTGAAAGGATCTGCATTAGACTGGGCCACAGCAGTTTGGGAGAGCCAACCTCCTACAAACTTCACCTGCTCCAGTTTCGTTGCAGAAATGCGAGAAGTCTCTGATCGCCCCGTTTGCGGGAGAGACTATAATCAGCGCCTGCTGTCGATGCGCCAGGGCACACGCAGCGCGGCGGCATTTTCAGCTGAGTTCCGGACTATCGCTGCGGAATCAGGATGGAACGACACTGCACTCCAGGGGGTCTTCAGAGACGGGTTGTCCGAGGCTTTGAAGGATGAACTGGCTGCAAGAGACGATCCCGACAACCTCGATGCCCTGATCGCGCTGCTGGCCATCAAGCTGGACAACCGCCTCCGTGAGCGCCGCAGAGAGACGGCCAGACGCCAACCCTCAGCGAGCCCTTCAGCGGCCAGACGGCCAGACGCCAACCCTCAGCAAGCCCTTCAGCGGCCAGATGGCCAGACGCCAACCCTCAGCGAGCCCTTCAGCGGCCAGACGGCCAGACGCCAACCCTCAGCGAGCCCTTCAGCGAGATTCAGTTCCAGTCCCGGCATCAGTGTACCCCCGAGTCCGACCGCGCCCCGCACGCCCAGCGAGGAGCCAGTGCAGCTCGGAAGAGCCCGCCTCACGCAAACGGAGAGTATGCGGCGAATCAGGACGGGACTTCGCATTTACTGTGGCACAGCCGGTCACGTATTATCCTCCTGTCCTATTCGGCCAAAAGACATTAGAGTGGGGACCCTGGTGAGTCGTAACACTTCCCCCTTCTACCGCCCAGTTTGGCCCGCTGCTCGATGCCACACTGGTTCAGGACCAACAACCCCTCAGGCTACAGGCGTTGGTCGACTCTGGCGCCGGCAAGAATTTCTTGGACGCCGAACTGGTCGCTCACTTTTTGCCTGCCGACTTTGTTTTGCTGATTCCTGTTCTGACCTCCGCCTGTTTAACGCCTGTTTTTCGGGGTCCTCTCAGGAGTGCACCTGGGACAGCCCTGAGCTGCATTCCATCCTCCCCGTAGCTCTCCATCGCTCCTCTCCCTCATCGCCACGGTAACTGGGAATGTGGAGACTGGGACAAGACTGCAAGCCTAGGCAGAAGTGGCCAGGAATGCATACAGAAATACAGAAACATACACTTCCCTTCACTACCTTAAGCCTCCAAGAAGCTGTACACCACAGAACACGGTCTGAAGTGCATTAATCACTGCAGGTTTCTCACTGAATCTACAGGAACTGAGGCAGAGCAGTGAAAGAATAGGCAGTGATTCACTGTGCGCTCATATAGACATGAAAACTGTTTCTCTGATCGATCAAACATTGTCTGAATTATTTGTAAAACATTTTAGTTTACAGCCATATCTGCTGCAATTACCCAGGCATAAGTACACTTATGTAGTTGTGGAAATGACTGAGTTTTGGTCTGATGGGCACTTCCTCGCTTGAACCAGAATCCACCGTTTGGGCTGTTCACAAAGGCCGATAACAGAATAAGCACAGCAAGTACACGAAGCTGTAACGTTCTGAGAGTTCTGAGAGCTAGCCTTGTAATAACTTGTCACTAGATGGGTTACAGTAGCTTTCTCTGGTCAGAGCGTCACAGGCATCAGCATGAAGGTTGGCTTTTTGTGTATTACTGTTGCTCTACGAGTATCATCAAATTGTCATTGTTGTAGACATCATAAATGGTTGCATGCTTTCAGTAAAAACAGGGACACTGATGTTTTATATTTTTAAGGGACCTTCTATGTTGCGTAAAATTATAGAATCAGTGTTGGCTTTTTTTTTTTTTTTTACCTAAACAATTTTTATAAGGAAAATATAACAAAAGAAAATGAGGAAGCATCGAAAGGCAAATCAACACTCAAGAGAAGTAAAAATCTTTTTAAAAAATGAAAAAACAACAAGCAAACAGAAAAGAAAACAAAAAATTGAATAATAATAATGACAGCATTGCTACTTTAAAAAAAAAAAAAACAACAGGGATTGAGAGCAAGAAAAAAAAGATCATTTAAAGAAAAGTAGACAAATGGGATGGAATTGAGAGGTAAAGTTGTATGGAGGGATTGTGGACTGTGTGGTGTATGCAGATTTGTGTGTATAAGTAAGACTGTTCACTGTCATATTTATTTTTGCAATTTCTGTTATGACAGGCTCTGTACGTGCATACATACTCACAAAGAAAGATACAGTTATGCACAGTTATCTGTTCAATTAATAATATTCATATTTACAGTATCTGTTTAATGCACAATATTTAGTTTCTCAATTCAATGAATAATATTCACATTTACAGATACCTTGTCATGTTAGTCCTGTAGTTTTATTTTTGGAAGCCAAAATAAACATATTGACACTGAATGCACCTTAACTAACATATCAACATAGATATGGCTGAGGGTTCGGTGAAAAAGAAATCAAAAACGTATTATTTCCACCCGGAATGGGAGCATGAATTTCTTTTCACGTCAGCGAATGAGAAGACTGGTTCTGACTCGGTCAGTGTTAATGCAGGCTGGTTCTGACTCGGTCAGTGTTAAAGCAGGCTGGTTCTGACTCGGTCAGCGTTAAAGCAGGCTGGTTCTGACTCGGTCAGCGTTAAAGCAGGCTGGTTCTGACTCGGTCAGTGTTAAAGCAGGCTGGTTCTGACTCAGTCAGTGTTAAAGCAGGCTGGTACTGACAGACCTCCTCAGTCAGTGTTAAAGCAGGCTGGTACTGACAGACCGCCTCTTTGTTTTGAAGTTGGCCTGAATTATCTTATTAAAGGCTTGTGTATGTGATTGCATACACAGGTGCAAACATTTGATATTTATTCATAACCACGGACTCTGGTCAGGCCCACGGTAGGTCTGTGTCCTGAAGGCTGGTAACATGGGCTGGTTGCAGAAAGCTTTCATTCAGACACATTTTTACATCAGTGTTTGTGCCCCTAACCCCCCAACTGTAGGACTGCAGGTTCACCTCCCCAGACATGAAATGTTCCTTGTTGTGCCATGGACAATGCCGCCATCGCTGGAGGATCCGAGGGCAGAAGCTCGAGTCCTGCTGGAGGGCATTATTAAAAGCAAGGTGGGTCCTGTTCCCGGGTCCTAGCAGTCATTGGCGCTTATCACACCGTTCTGTTTATAGCGTTTTGTAGTATTTTAGTTGAACTTTTATCACCTTCAACAAAATTGAAAACAGTCACTTTTGATAATCACTGCTGGTGTTTTTACAAATCTCAGATTAAGATTTGATCAGGCTAAAGTTTGCCTAAATTCCTGAAATGGACGGGCCCTTGTGCACCCCTGCTGTGGTTTGTACGAGCGAGACTATCCTCCTCTCACTTCTTCACTTGGGACAGGCCTCTGTTAGTCACCTGGGAACCTGCAGTCAGCCTGTGCCAACTGTGCACGATGGACCAGCTTTACAATTTTCTTTTTGGTTTCCATTTCCTTTTTACCAGCTGCAGAACTTACTGAGTAAGTTCTGGCCAAAAGCGGAGGTGCAGCTGATCTCGTTTGAAGGCAGCGAGAGGAAAACAAAAACCAAGATCACTTTTGAAAGCTTTGATGTTTCCAGCCAGGATGGGGTAGTGATCCTCCGCCCTGAGGAGCAGCTGCAGCATATTATCTCTCTCGGCCACGCCCACATCACCGTCACAGACGACAGCATCTACTGGGACGGTAGGTGCGAGACATGCTGGGGGATTTGTGTGTGATGGGTAGCTGACAGAGGAATATTGGCTGTTCTGTTCCCAGTGAAATAAAACCCTTGAGACTGTGTGTGTGTGTGTGTGTGTGCGCCCCCCTGAGCTAGCGTAGCTGCATGCTTGTCTGTCTGCTTGCTTGCTTCTCACTCCCAGGCACTGCCGCTGACTAACTCAACTGAAAACTTTGGAAAAGCAGAGTGCGTAAGTCTTTCCTTGTCAGTACATAGCCTCTCCATCACCCAGATCTCTACTGTGCCTCCTCGTTGACAGTCCATGGTAACAGTGTTCTTTGCAGCCTCGGCCCAAACAGCAGGGGGTCTCGGAGCTGCTGTGGACCCCAGAGGTAGGCAGCACAGGCCCACCGGCGTGTGGACATGTCCTGACTGCCACCATCCACTGCCCCAATGCCCAGTGGGTGCACTTGCACGTGCTATGGCTACGGGAGTAAACCCCTAATGATAAATCTGTGGAGAAAACATGCATTAGGCAGTCACCAACAGACCGGTGTTCTGGCAGTCTTCTGGAACTCCGCTCTACAGAAGGTCGTCATGAGCTCTTCATGCCACTGGAAAACATAGGGTGGATCCAAGACAGTGAGGGTAGAGACTGCGCACAACTACCTTCACTCTAATCTATTAATTGCGCAAGCCTGCTCCAAATACCC
The DNA here is from genome assembly GCF_013347855.1 of Anguilla anguilla. Classification (NCBI taxonomy): domain Eukaryota; kingdom Metazoa; phylum Chordata; class Actinopteri; order Anguilliformes; family Anguillidae; genus Anguilla; species Anguilla anguilla. Next base: position 596,605 of record NC_049219.1, on the reverse strand, counting down.
TACCCCATTCCCACCCCAACCCCCACCCCCCAGCAACACTGGTTGCTGACCCTGAGTGCAAGGAACTCTTCTACGCCTCCCTGCGCTCCGCCATAAATAAAACAGCATCCACTGACAAGCTCATTCTCCTAGGCGATTTTAACGCAAGAGTGGGCTCTGACAGTGGATTATGGAAGGATGTGCTCGGACAGCACGGTGTAGGCAAGCTTAATGACAACGGTCTTCGCCTCCTTACTCCTATCCTTTCAGACTATACCTAGACTAACCACCACCACGCTGTATAATAAAAAATAAAAAATAAAATAAAAAACCCTTTTTCCTGTCACTTACATGTTGCCCCATCCCTGCACTTCTTGGTAATTAGTATTCGTCCTAATACTGTAGCTTATTCTTCTGCCTAGTTGGCTTTGCAGATGTTAGACCAGAATAGTGTTCATTGTTCTCGGCTAGAAATAGCTGTACAAAACAAGTAATTGAACCTTACTGAACCCGTGTTCAGCAGTTGTCTACGACCATGAAATGCACTTTTGTACGTCGCTTTGGATAAAAGCGTCTGCCAAATGAATATAATGTAATGTTACTCTCTGCTCTGAGCATCAACTGGTCATTACAAACACCTTGTTCCAACTCAAGAACAAATTCAAGACCTCCTGGCAACACCCCCGCTCTAAACACTGGCATCTCCTGGACTACATCATTGTCCGCCAAGCTGACAGGAAGGAGGTGTGAGTCACCAGGGCCATGCGTGGAGCCAACTGTTGGACAGACCATCGCTTGATCAGAGCCAAACTCAACCTGGAAATCTGCCCTCAACTGAGGAAAACGCCACCATGCAGGAAGCTCAACTGTGATGCACTGAAGTCCACGCACTCAATCAACCAGCTCAGGGAACAGATTGCAAACCAACTGTCTAGGATCCCCGAAACACCAGCAGATCCCAACATCAGCTCTACCTGGAGCACCCTATGTACTACTCTCTGACCTCCCCTGCCTGCCCCCTGTCAACCATTTGGACTAGTTTCTCAGAGGTACACAAAGCCACTGTGGGCCTCAAGAACCACAAGAGCCCGGGCCTTGACGGAATCCCGGCAGAAATACTAAAACATGGGGGATACCTCCTTACCCATAGAATACACCAACTGATCACTGCCATCTGGTCATCTGAAGTCATCCTGCAAGATTGGAAGGATGCTAACATCATCACAATCTTTAAGCGCAAGGGTGACAAAGTAGACTGTGGTAACAGCAGAGGTATCTCCCTCCTATCAGTGGCCGGGAAGGTGCTAGCACGGATCATGCTACTCTGCCTAGCAACCCATGTAACTGAAGACATCCTGCCCGAATCCCAGTGTGGCTTTAGGCATGATCGAAGCACTGCGGACATGATCTTTGTTGCTAGACAGGTACAGGAAAAATGCAGAGAACACCGTAAAGATTTGTAACTAGCGTTCATTGATCTGTCCAAGGCCTTCAACACTGTAAACCGGGAATTGCTGTGGGAAGTACTCGGGAAGCTGGGGGTTCCACCAAAGTTCAGGAACATCGTACGGCAGCTCCATGATGGGATGCAAGCCTGTGTGAGCATCGGTGGTCAACAATCCCCAATCCCCTGTGGATGTGGGGGTAAAGCAAGGGTGTGTTCTAGCCCCAACTATTTTCTACATGTTCCTCTCCACCATCACCCTGCTGTCTCACAAATCCCTGGATCCCACAGATGGGGTACAGATACAGTACAGACTAGATGGCAATCTTTTTAATATCCGGCCAATTCAAGCCTTCACCAAAACCACCACCCAACACATCCTGGAGCTACAGTACGCTGATGACTGTGCTCTCCTTGCCCACTCACCAGAATCCCTACAGCGTGCGTTAAATGTGGTTGCTTCCATATACAGCGCCATTAGTCTCCAGATCAACATCAAGAAAACGCAGATAGTCGTGCAAGAGTCCATTCCCCAACCACATGCGCCTACCTTCACCCTTGATAGTCATCCTCTTGCTATCGTCCCACATTTCACCTACCTCGGTAGCATTCTGTCCCCCTCCTGCAACATCGACGACGACACCCAGGTTCATATTGGTCTGGCCTCTGCTGCCTTCGGCAGGCTCAAGTCCAGGGTCTTCCAGAACAGGAACCTAACCATCTCCACCAAAGCAGCTGTGTACAAGGCGGTTTGCCTCTCCACACTGCTTTATGGTTCGGAAACCTGGACCCCCTACCAGAGGCACATACGAACTCTAGAGGCCTTCCACATCCGCTGCCTCCAAAGGATCCTGGGTGTGTCCTGGGAAGACAGGGTGCCCTATGTGGCAATCCACGACCGGACTCATACACCCAGCATTGCCGTGTTCCTTGCGCAAAGACATCTGTGTTGGGTCGGGCATGTGATCCGCATGCCTGCCCACCGGCTACCTAGACAGATCCTCTATGGCCAGCTCTTGGATGGTCATAGGTCTGCTGGGGGCCAAAAAAACAGATCACCTAAAAACCCTCCTGAAGAAGTGCAACATCAAACCACCAGTACAAGAGTCCCTGGCTGCTGATCGCCACACCTGGAGCTCCACCTGCCACCAGGGAATCACTCACCTTCAGGAGCAGGCTACAGAGAGGAGAGTGCAGCGGCATGCACAGAGGCACCAACGTGCTGCAGGGCCCCCCCTTTCCTGTGCCGTATACCCCCGCCCCTCATGGGGCACGACTTGCGGATCACGCATTAGCCTGCACAGCCACATGGCTATGCACAGGCGTAATACACCCCAATAAACCCCCAACAAATGAATTTGGAGCAATGTCACCATTGTCATCGATGGACTGCATAAGTGCGTGTGTGCACGTGTGTTAGCGCATGCACGTGTGTGCACATGTTCGTGCGTACGTGCTTGTGCGCGCATTCATGCATACATGCATTTGTGTGTGTGTTTGTGCATGTGTGTGTGTAAGTGTTGGTGGCAGTGCAGTATAACATTTTTCTCCAAGGCTGTTGGTTCAAGGTTGTAGAGTGTCTGTGAAATGCCTGAAATGTAAATGAGAGACAGATGGACAGATAGACAGACAGCTCATGCGATGCAACGTTGTAGGGCGGGCACGGTGGCATAGTGGTTAGCACTGTCGCCTCACAGCAGGAAGGTCGTGGATTCGAATCTCGGGTTGGGGTCTTTCTGTGCGGAGTTTGCATGTTCTCCCCGTGTTCGCGTGGGTTTACTCCGGGTACTCCGGTTTCCTCCCACACTCAAAGACATGCATGTTAGGTGCGCTCCTGCAGGTGCCCTTGACCAAGCCCTCAGAACTGGAGTTGGTCCCCAGGCACAGCACACAGAGGCAGCTGCCCACTGATCCTAGGTAACTAAGGATGGGTCAAATGCAGAGGACAAATTACCCCATGGGGTTCAATAAAGTATATCATCTTCTTCTATATAATGGTGAGGAACTCCTAAACACTGCTGCCATATAACAATCCAGTCATGCTGAGGAGGCTCAACTGGTTTCTCCTGAGGAGGGAGTCATTGCCACATTGAGGGGAATGCAGGGTATCCCAGGCTCAGTAAAAACTGTGGGAGACGAGGTCTTCTCTCACCTCATGACAGTGAGTCTGGTGTCCAGAGGCTATAGCAACGCCCAGCATTCACATACTGTGTTCTCTCTGTGACTGAGTGGAGCAGCAGTAGGGGTGGACGGTATGACGATATTAGATTGTGAACGACTAAAATGTCTCCATGATCTGCCTTTCCAGAGAGATCGGGAGTATCGGGCTACAGTGAGACTACACATTCTATCAGTTGCTCTGCCCTTAGGTTTTGTTTCCTTGAAGGGAAATATTTTCTTAAATAGGGATATTAGTTTGATTGAACTGCTGATTGTCTTCTTTTTTCTTTTTAATTATATATTCCTACTGTAGTTGATTACTGTTATCACTACGCTTTGGCAATATATATTTTTAAATATGTCATGCCAATAAAGCATTTGAATTTGAATTTGAACTGTTCATTAACTTGCAAAATATTCTTAAAAACCAACATGAAAAAGAATCGTGATCATATCGTGGATCGTGATCATTCCTGAAAAAGATTGTGATATGATATTTTTGCCATATCGCCCACCCCGAAGCAGCAGTGTACTTGTGTACTTGTGTTCTCTGTGTGACTGAGTGGAGCAGCAGCATACTGTGCACTTGTGTTCCCTGTGTGACTGAGTGGAGCAGCAGTATACTGCATACTTGTGTACTTGTGTTCTCTGTGTGACTGACAGTATACTGTGTAACCCACAGACCCAGATGAGTGTGACTCCCCCGCCCTGAACAAGTGCAGCTCCAACTCCGTCTGCATCAACACCCTGGACTCATTCACCTGCGTGTGTGAGCCGGGGTACTACAGCCTGAGCCCCATCCTCAGCCCTGCCTGCCACGGTATACACGCACACACACAAAAACACACACGCACACACACACACACACACACACACACACACACACACAAACACACACACACACAATCACTCACACACACATACACACTCACACACATACACACACACACACACAAACATACACACCATTATACTCTCATACAGAGTATAATGGTGTGTGTGAGAGACTATAATGCTGCTCTTACACACACACACACACACACACACACTCACACACACACACGCCTGCTGCTCTTACACACATGCACACACCCTATGTGGTTTGCTGCGGTTTGCTGTGTCTGTTTCTGTATCACTTGTAAAATGGCAGCATTGGCATAGCCTAGCATTTCATGCACTTTTGTAAGTAATGAACCAAAGGCTAATCAAAACTATGTCTATGTAATGCGACTAAAGAACATCATGTCTTAACAGAGAAGGGGATGTTCACGCTATGCCTGAAGGACCATGTATCTGGGGGCATCTCCAAGCCTTTCCTCATCCACTACTTTGGCGGGAATGTGACTGTTGTCCTCAATGATGGTCGCTGCTCCATCAACGAGACGGACAAGTTTTATTATTACAGGATAACTGGCGCCCCCTCCCAGTGTGGAGGCCAAACGCTTGTGAGTACCGGCACCAGATCCAGGTCATGTACACAGCATTCTGGGAATGCACACCATCACAAAACTTATTCACTAAACCTGGCATAGCAAGCTGCAAGTGCTACTGCTTCTTCCTCCCTTCAGACAATGATAACACCCTTTACTCTAGCAGACCTCTCCATTCAGCACCCCTCACTACCTCTACCTGTCCCATCTCTCCATTCAGCACCCCTCACTACCTCTACCTGTCCCATCTCTCCATTCAGCACCCCTCACTACCTCTACCTGTCCCAGCTCTCCATTCAGCACCCCTCACTACCTCTACCTGTCCCAGCTCTCCATTCAGCACCCCTCACTACCTCTACCTGTCCCATCTCTCCATTCAGCACCCCTCACTACCTCTACCTGTCCCAACTCTCCATTCAGCACCCCTCACTACCTCTACCTGCCCCATCTCTCCATTCAGCACCCCTCACTACCTCTACCTGTCCCATCTCTCCATTCTGCACCCCTCACTACCTCTACCTGTCCCATCTCTCCATTCAGCACCCCTCACTACCTCTACCTGTCCCATCTCTCATTTAGCACCTCTTACTACCTCTACCTGTCCCATCTCTCCATTCAGCACCCCTCACTACCTCTACCTGTCCCATCTCTCCATTCTGCACCCCTCACTACCTCTACCTGTCCCATCTCTCCATTCAGCACCCCTCACTACCTCTACCTGTCCCATCTCTCCATTCAGCACCCCTCACTAACTCTACCTGTCCCATCTCTCCATTCAGCACCCCTCACTACCTCTACCTGTCCCATCTCTCATTTAGCACCTCTTACTACCTCTACCTGTCCCATCTCTCCATTCAGCACCCCTCACTACCTCTACCTGTCCCATCTCTCCATTCAGCACCCCTCACTACCTCTACCTGTCCCATCTCTCCATTCAGCACCCCTCACTACCTCTACCTGTCCCATCTCTCATTTAGCACCCTCTCACTACCTCTACCTGTCCCAAGGTCCTCACTGAGTACCTTTCCAGCTTAGCAGTGTGTAACACATCACACTGAGTATTATGAGTGTGTAATGCCTTGGGTGTGTAACACACCACACACACACTGGGTATTATCAGTGTGTAATGCCTTGTGTGTGTAACGGAGTGTGGCACAGTGGGTAAGGAACTGCGCTTGTAACCGAAAGGTCGCAGGTTCGATTCCCGGGTAAGGACACTGCCGTTGTACCCTTGAGCAAGGTACTTAACCTGCATTGCTTCAGTATATATCCAGCTGTATAAATGGATACAATGTAAAGTGCTATGTAAAAAGTTGTGTAAGTCGCTCTGGATAAGAGCGTCTGCTAAATGCCTGTAATGTAATGTAATGTAACACATCACACTGGGTATTATGAGTGTGTAATGCCTTGGGTGTGTAACACGCTTTCTGCTCATTTAGATTAACAGGACGCATGTGGAGTTGAGGAACGCGCTGACTGTGACGCTCAGCAGCAGGAGATCCATCACACGGAGGGACCTGAAGGTGCTGTGGACCTGTGCCTACCCGCTGCTCCAGACCAGCACAGCCCGCATGAAGCCTGGTCTGGACTGGTGAGAAACACACCCCTCTCTCATTCAGCCATCCAATCAGCATCCACGGCAGTAGCATGAAGGACATTAAGCCTCAAACTAGCATTTTCTGTTACAGAGCCTGGGCTCAATGAAAATGCCTTAGTCTTTGTTAGCACTAGGGGCGACATAGCTCAGGAGGTAAGACCGATTGTCTGGCAGTCGGAGGGTTGCCGGTTCAAACCCCGCCCTGTCGAAGTGTCCTTGAGCAAGACACCTAACCCCTAACTGCTCTGGCGAATGAGAGGCATCAATTGTAAAGCGCTTTGGATAAAAGCGCTATATAAATGCAGTCCATTTACCACTAAGGCTAATCTAATGGCATGTGCGGTTCTTTATTGGTGTGTCGTAATCCAGCCTGTTTGTTTGTCTGTTATTCCATCACACATTGTTGGTCATACATTTCATGTGCTGGTACTGTGGTTTATTTTTTAGCACATTGCTATTTAAAAAAAAACAAATGTGCTCTTCTAGGAAATCTAGTGGCTGTGGACACAGATGATGTGTTTGCTGTGCGTTCTGCTCTGCTCCTCTGCAGGGTTACCTCTCACAGTGTGGTGCAGGTGAATTCGTCCCGCCTCCTAGAGATCAGCATGGCCTTGTACAGTGACTCATCTTACACATACAACTACACTGGCCCTGTGGAGCTCCCTTCTGCAGAGCAGCTGTACATCCAGGTGACCCTGCACTGTGAAGACAGCCTGGCCTACAACATGAGCCTACAGCTGGAGTCCTGCTGGGCCACACAGACCGCAGACCCACAAGAGGAGAAGAAGGCTTTTTTCCTGAAGGGGGGGTGAGTTGTCTCATATTGAGGGCGGAGGGGGGGGGGGGGGGGTAGTCCTCTGTTCCCGACAGTAGGGGGTGAGTTCTCTGCTCCTGAGGGGTGGGTGGGGGTTAGTCCTCTGTTCCCGACAGTAGGGGGTGAGTTCTCTGCTCCTGAGGGGGGGGGGGTGTGGAGGTGGGGTTGAGTTCTGTGTTCTTGAGGGGGGTGGGGATTATTTATCTGTTCCTCAGGGTGGTGAGTTCTCTGCTCCTGAGGGGAGGGGGGGGTGTGGGGGTGAGTTCTCTCTCTTTTCCTTTACGTTTTGTCTGTGATTCGATTGTTGGGTTGATGCTGCCTCATTGTAATCATAATTAATTAATTTCCAGTGCCTCAAGCTCTGCTGACATTTACATGTGTAGTATTTGTCTCATTAACATGTACTTTTAAAACGGTGTATGAATAAGATTTTATTGTACATGTGTGATAACAGTAGATGCCTTATAAAAAGGCTTTAGTTTGGAGGCCCAAGAGTGCATCAGTGGTAGGTTGCATTTGATGCCCAGGCTGCCAGTTGAATAGCCCTATTACAGATAACATTAGGATTGCACTCTTTATACCAAAAACATGAACCTGGGTAATTTAATGGCGTTTGTTTTTTAAAAAATGTCATTTTTATTCTTCATATTATATTTTGGTTGCAATTTCTGGTTTTATTATTTCTCTTTCTGTGTTTGGGAATTTTTGCCTTTTAATAAACTTCGCAGTGGTAGATGGCTTATTAGGGTGACGGTAGATGGCTTATTAGGGTGACGGTAGATGGCTTATTAGGGTGACGGTAGATGGCTCATTAGGGTGATGGCTATGGCTTATTAGGGCGACGGTAGATGGCTCATTAGGGTGACGGTAGATGGCTTATTAGGGTGACAGTAGATGGCTTATTAGGGTGACGGTAGATGGCTTATTAGGGTGACGGTAGATGGCTTATTAGGACGACGGTAGATGGCTTATTAGGGTGACGGTAGATGGCTTATTAGGGTGACGGTAGATGGCTCATTAGGGTGACGGTAGATGGCTTATTAGGGTGACGGTAGATGGCTTATTAGGGTGACGGTAGATGGCTTATTAGGGTGACGGTAGATGGCTCATTAGGGTGACGGTAGATGGCTTATTAGGGTGACGGTAGATGGCTTATTATCCGACTTGCTCGTTGGGAGCAATTAGGGGTTAGGTGTCCGGCTCAGGGACACTTCGACACACCCAGGGCGGGGGATCGAACCGGCAACCCTCCGACTGCCAGACAAACGCTCCTACCTCCTGAGCTATGTCTCCCCATAAAAAAAACATTAAACGATCAAAGTGTTAAACAATCCTATCCTGTTTGACCTAGAGGCTATTTGGGTCTGCACAATATTTCATATTGAAGGTTTGGTATACAACATGTTGTGCATATGGTCTTGAATAACTTATTAAAATGTATAAACTTGCAGTGTGTGGAAAAAAGCCATGGCATGGTATGAACCTGCCAAATGGTGTGACTTTCTGATGAAACACAGAATTTACATTTGCACCTACATCATGATTCTAGCCCTAAATCAGAGTTGGCCCAATACAAATATATGGTCATGCTAGAATGCTCCAAAATATGAAATGGTAAAAGATACACTTCAGAGCAAAATGTGGTATGCATAATCCTACACAACGTATTAAACTGAAGGTCGTATGGGAAACACTAATTACATTAGTAGTATTGCTCTTATTATTGCATTATAATACCACCCAGACATTAGGCCTATATTCATGAAACATGAATCTATGATCCGAGACACAATATACAGAAGATTACGTAAATTGATCTCATAGGTGCACTATAACTGATACAATCCTCAAAATGAAATTCTGCTTCACAAACAATAGTGTTTTAATCCCCGACTCTGAAGGTGGTGCCAGAGTGCTAATGAACATGATAGCCTCACGTTTTGGGTGGTATTCACACATTGGGCCATATTCTAAATATTTTGTCGTCATATGTAGAAAGACTGCTAGCTTTAATTAGGCTACTGGCTCCTGGCCCCTGTTAATTGTTCTTTGAAGTGCATTGTGCTCCTAATAGATTTCAATGAGTGTGATGGGGGATTTTGTTCAAAAGGGGGTGGAGGTAAATGACAGTAATACAGGAGGCTTAGACATGTGTGAAAGGCTTTAATTAGGCAGACAGTCCATTATCCTTTCAGCTGCCCAAACGACAGAACCTTCCGTTGGTACCTCCGGAGCAGTTCCCCTCAAAGGAAGAGGTTCTCCGTTCAGATGTTCTCCATGTCTGACCACTCCCACATCTACCTTCACTGCCTGAGCAGAATATGCAGCCAAGATGAGAACTGCACAACGGTAACTCCCCACCACTGCAAACTGCACACAATGGTAACTCTCCACCACTGCAATCTGTACACAATGGTAACTCTCCACCGCTGCAAACTGTACACAATGGTAACTCTCCACCACTGCAAACTGTCCACAATGGTAACTCCCCACCACTGCAAACTGCACACAATGGTAACTCCTCACCACTGCAATCTGTACACAATGGTAACTCCCCACCACTGCAAACTGTACACAATGGTAACTCCCCACCACTGCAAACTGTACACAATGGTAACTCCCCACCACTGCAAACTGTACACAATGGTAACTCCCCACCACTGCAAACTGTACACAATGGTAACTCCCCACCACTGCAAACTGCACACAACGGTAACTCCCCGCCACTGCAATCTGTACACTCCTGGGCAAAACAAAATGGCAAAATAGTACGCTTTTAAAGGTCTTAATAACAAATCATTGGTCAGGAAATTAGCAAGAATTAAACAAATAGATAAAGTAACTTAGTATGAGATAGCTTTTCCCTTTGATTTCTTTAAATGTTTAAGCCTTGTGGGTAAACTTGCGGACAGCTTTTTACAGAAAGGGCTTCAAACAGTTGATGAGTAGTGGAAAACTGTTTCCCGGTTAGGTTGTGTTTTAATGTGAGACCAAATATTCTCTATAGGGTTCAAATCTGGACTCTGACCAGGCCAAAACATGAGCCTGATGGACTTGTTCTCAAGCCACTTTTTGGTGGTCTTTACAGTGTGGGCAGGAGCATTGTCTTATTGAAAAATAACATCTGATCGTTCCTCTTTAGAAAACAACTTTTCAATTGTGGGAAGCAAGCCTTTCTGCAATATTCTCCTGTATTCCAAAGCATTAAATGACTTTTCACAGTGAAGCAGCTCACCAGTACCAGCAGCTGAAAAGGCTCCCGACACCATGACACCTCTTCCTCCATGCTTAACTGTGGTAGAGATGCATTCACTATTGTATTTCTCACCAGATCTTCAAAGACACCTCTCTGGAGCATCACCATGCAACTCAAAACCTGATTCATCACTCCACACAACTCTGCTGAACCATTCTGAATCAAACTTTCCATATTCTGCCAAAAACTTAATTCTGTCTTTGATGTATTTCTGAGACAGCAATGGCCTTTTAACACATCTTCTAGACACAGAACCTGCATTAGATAACCTTCTGGTTATTGTTCTTCTCGAAAGAGTTTTGTTTTCTGAGGTCTTGAATTCTGATGACAGTTTGTAGGCTTTTTTTCCTGTCTTTGAGAACTGTAAATTTCAGCAGGTGGTCATCCCTGCATGATGAGGCTTTGGGCCTTCCAGATCCTTTCTTTCTGGCAACATTACCTGTTGTTTCAAAGTGTTGACCTATTCTCTTAATAGCTGATGGAGAAATAGGGATTTCCTCTGCCTTTAGGGTCTTGTAAATTTCAGAATAGCTACAGTTGCCCTGACAGCAACCCCTGCGTGATATTTAGCTTTTTTTGGAGCAGATGTTCTCGCCCCTTTACTGTGGGACTCTCAACACTGCATACTGTAGATCTCTCCCTGCACTATCAATCCTGGTTCCATTTATGAGCTTGTTATCAGGCCCTTGATGGGCTGCATCAGGTGTGGCAGATAACCAAATAATGACTAATCTTTTAAGAGAAAAAAAAAAACATCCCAGAAGATGTTTTTGGAAACGTTTGTACACGCAGACATGTGTTTGAATTTTACATCAAACATTTGAATCATTATCATGATTTTACTTTAGCGTACAAGAAGACTATATAAGTGAATTTCCCTGTTTCTAGCTTTTCCCCAAACAGTTCACTGCAGCAAAAGTAAACGAGCAAATGGTGGCACAGGAGGTCTCAGATGTGCATTTGTTTAATTCTTGCTAACAATGTTTTGTTGTTAAGACCATTAAAAGCTTAATATGTTGCCATTTTGGACTTGGGCATTTTTTTCCCCCGGGAGTGTACAATGGTAACTCCCTGCTGCCACAAACTGCACCTTGGTATATTCCCGGGAAGCCATGCTGGGCTTTGAGTAAGAGGGACCCAGCCGCCTCATCCTCAGGCTGGGCTTTGAGTAAGAGGGCTGATAACGATGGGTGTGTTTGAGACAGGTCAGCCAGCAGCCTGGCCTGAGAGCTTCCTGTGTTCACTGCCAGGGATGTGACAGGCCTCACCTGAGCCCCAATCTGTCAGGACACACCCCTTTACTGACCATGCATGTGTTCACATTACACAACATTAATAAAACCTTGGGTATGCACTTATTGAACGCTGCTTTGTATAAAAGTATCTGCCAAATAAATGTAATGTTACTATCATTGATAAACAGTCAATACATGAATGGATAGACCTCAATTTAAAAAGACCATATAATGCATGTTCACACTAAAACCATCATCATTGCATAAGCCAACCGTTTTGAGTGTTCAATATGTGGTGACCAAATAACAGGTATTTTTCAGTCATTCTTCTCAGTTCAATATTTATTTTTATTATCTAGATATTTATATTGCTCACTGTTTTTCTGATGCACGCAATTCAGTCCTTTCACTATATTTAGTGTTCTCAGTGAGTTCTCATAGGCTCTTTTCTGGAGAATGGGAACAAACCCACCTCACACTAGTTCCTCCACTTCTACTTTCTGTGTGTTTTCTGCGTGTTGCATAATATAAATATTAAATCTTCCGTTAGCACAAGGTTTACAAATTGAATGTTAGAGAATGTGGACAATATTTCAGCAGTCATCCTACACGTTTGTTTGCATGTTGGTTAAACATTCCCCCTGTATGTATCTGTACAGAACTGCTCTCCCAGGCAAAACCAAAAGGTGAGAAGAGATCTACCGGACAAACTCACAGCTATTCTTTCAGCAGGACCCATCTCTGCAGCAAAGAGGAAACTGACAAACTGTGAGTGGAATGCTATTGACAAATGGAGTATACTGCTGTGTGTGTGTGTGTGTGTGTGTGTGTGTGTGTGTGTGTGTGTGTGTGTGTGTGTGTGTGTGTGTGTGTGTGTGTGTGTGTGTGTGTGTGTGTGTGTGTGTGTGTGTGTGTGTGTGTGTGTGTGTGTGTGTGTGTGTGTGTGTGTGTGTGTGTGTGTGTGTGTGTTTGTGAGTGTCTGTTTGAGAGAGAGTGAGCGTGTGTGTGTGTGCGTGTGTGAGAATGTGTGTGTGTGTTTGTGAGTGTCTGTTTGAGAGAGAGTGAGCGTGTGTTCGTGAGTGTGTGTGAGAGCGTGTGTGCATGAGTGTGTATGTGTGTGTATGTATGAGTTGTTGTGTGCATGTGTGTGAATGTGTGTGTGTGTGAGAGCGTGTGTGCGTGAGTGTGTGTGTGAATTTGTGCGCGTGTGTGCGTGTGCGTCTGTGTGATTGCATGTGAATGTGAGTGTGTGTGAGAGCATGTGTGTTTGTGCGTGTGTGTGAGTGCGTTTGTGTGTGTGTGTGTGTGTGTGTGAGATAGTGAGTGACTGTGACTGTGAGTGCATATTGTAGTTTATTATTATTGTTTCCACTACAAAAGCAGAAGTAGTGGTTCTAGTAAAAGGAGTAATATTTAAAATTCAAAATTTGGTTACTTGGAATATGTTTTCAGCTAGCGTCACGTGGCTAGTTACAGCTATGGTTCAATCAGATGTCACTGATGGGCTGCATGCCTCAACTTCCATACAAAAAGAGAAGGGTTTGTTCTGTTTATTTAAAATAGAATAAGTAGTTATGGGATAGTTTGAATAGGTGGGCTTTCAGATATTTGCATTAAACAGCCAAATAATGAATGACTGAATGAATCATTGCATTTATATAGCACTTTTCCACAGGGGCGCAGTCAGGGATTTTCAGCCCCATGAAAAGATATCATTTTGGGCGGGGTGGGGGGGGGGGGGGTCTGGTAGATTCTGGGTTGTGACTGATTGTTGTTTAGACTGTTCTAGACTGAATTAGAATGTGTCGTGTGACTGATTGTTGTTTAGACTGTTCTAGACTGAATTAGAATGTGTGTTGTGATTGATTGTTGTTTAGACTGTTCTAGACTGAATTAGAATGTGTCGTGTGACTGATTGTTGTTTAGACTGTTCTAGACTGAATTAGAATGTGGTTTGTGATAGATTGTTCTTAAGGTTCTGCCAGACTGAATTAGAATATATTGTGTGATTGTAGTAGAATGAACTAGAATGTGTTGTGTGATTGTAGTAGAATGAATTAGAATGTGTTGTGTGATTGTAGTAGAATGAATTAGAATGTGTTGTGTGATTGTAGTAGAATGGATTAGAATGTGCTGTGTTGATTGGTTGCTTTTCTCACTCCTTGCAGGGCCTGGAGCCCAGATCATGCTATCAGTGGCCGGGGGATTGATTGGCCTCTTTTTTCTGACAGCACTGGGTGTGCGTGCAGCACACACTATAACACAGCACAACCCCAGACATCAATAAAATGTGTATACCTGCACTGTTTAGTCCGTCCTCTCTGTGCTACTGTACAAACAGTACTGTGTTCATATCCTCTCTGTGTAACTGTGTACAGAGAGCACTGTGTTCTTATTCCCTTGTAACTGTGTACAAACAGGCACTGTTTCAAATATTGCAATCTAGAGTTAAGGAGGGCATCTGATTTTGGTGTCCTCCCCTCTGACTGACTCTCTGGTTGTGTTCCAACCTTTATGCTCTGTAACTTTGGCAGTGCGCCACCATGACATAGCTGTTCAATGCGTGAAATTTTTTGGTGAAATTTGTCCATGGTTTTGCAGAAGATATTGTAGCCAATTAAGTGAACGTGCAGATGGTACATCATAATGCAGTGTATACGTTCGGTGAACGCTGGGTAGATGTGGTTGTTGATAAGTAATAGACTAATATTTGTGAGCAAAATAGCACAGTTCAGAAACTTGCTTCCGGTGGGACTTGAACCAGGGACCCTGTGATCCATAGACCATGACATTGACCACTCAGCCTTTAAGGGACGAGCTGTTGAGACAGGAAATGTTTTAGAGTAAAAAGATGTGTCTATTTTGCATGTGTATTTGAGATTTTGATTGGATCGTGTAGGTGAAGGATTGGCTGGTGTTGGTAAAATGTCCAATGGGGAGACATTTTGTGGGCTAGGTCGGCAGGGAGGAGGAGGAGGAGGAGAAAACACAAATCCCCTTAGTTTGGGGCTTTATTGTGTGGACATTTGAAGTTGTTTATGAATTCTGTCTGTTGAAATGGGGTCAGAATGTACAGAAATGAATGGGTGCTGGGCTGAGTGTCTATGGCTGTTGTGGTTATTTTTGTGGGGAACCCTGAAAAGTGCCAAACTCTCAGTGGTGTATAGGTATGGGGCATGCTGCCCCGCCAAGGTGTAACTTGGCGGGACGGCACACCTGCCATCCCAATGAAGAAAGAAAAATAAAAATGTAGCTAGTTATAGGTTATTTCTAGGACATTTTATTTTCTTACAGTGTGAGCAAGGTTATTTTATTAGCTATAAATGACAGAAAATGGTTCAATCCAGATAGCCAGTTACAAAGGATCATTCAGATAAATTAAAGGCATAAAAACTGCTGCATTAATATATTAAACTCACATAAAACAAGCTATTTATAATGCCAAAGAAAATACACTTAAAGGTTAAAAATATATTTACCTTGTTGCTCCTGGTGTAAATTAAGAACAGTTCCTCAGATTAGATCGTCTACCGTAATTTAAACCGATGAACGTTAGTTGGCTACCTTGTTTGAAGCTGATTTAACTAAGGTAACACTGTAAAAATTATTACTTTACATTTGGTAACGTTACCATACTTATCCATAGCTTGTCGTAACTTTTTCCCAGTTATGATTCAGTTAAATTAGCGGTTATCTTTACCTACCGACGCAGGAAAATAAAACAGCGATTTACCTCATTCAATATTTGCGCCTCTCAGCCCGAGAGACTCGAGCAAGCGATTGGTCTTGGTAGACATACGCGCTCTGATTGGCTATCCCCTTCAATTCATTGGTAGATTCTTGGTAGCGAATGGGGATTTGATTGGATCTCTCTACCAACAATTACAGAGACTCACGGCTTCCTCGGGGTGCATTTAGAACTGACCTATTTTTGGCCGGACTGCAACAGCGGGGCCAGCCCTACAAACACAAATGTCTGTGACTGACTGACTGACTGATTGATAAAGTTACATCGCCCCTGTCTGTGACGTCGGCCGATTCGGTCCACTAGGTTTTGACCTGGTCTTGTTATACGGTCTATCGGTGGCACCCATTTGAGTTGTGTACTCTAATTGAGCTCATTTTTTCTGGAAAATATACACTCAATTCAACTTTTTTCTGAAGTTATAATTACTACTACTACTAATAATAATAATAGTAGTAGTAGTAGTAATCTTAAAAATAATTTGTTTTTAATGACATTTAACGTGATATACATTTGATGGTGGGCCTACCATAATGTGAAGGCATTCAAAACCTGACATCCTTATATAAAACCAATTAAAGAAACCACCACTAGATGGAGCCACATGCTCAATAGTCACTGAAGTCAGCATTCAGATTATGGCTAATGTTTCTCAGTTGACAGTTGCTTTTGCAATCAAATGTCTTCATCTGCATATGAATTGGTTCAAGTAGCTTAATAGCAATCTTATCTTACTGTAAAATATTGTCTCACAGTTATGTCAAGTTATATATTTCTACTTTCAAAAATGAAACTGTAACTCACTCCGATATCAGAGAGCCATCAGGCACCAGCCATGCCTAATACCAGCTGATCTGGCTGCTCCAGCTGTCTGTGTCACACTGGGCTGCCTGTGTAGCATCCCTGCATATTGTATACTCCTGTGCTATTACTACTGTGACATTTGCAATGTTTCTAACTTTCTATTGTCTGCATCTGTGATGCCCTTTAACATAACACAGTGCTGCAAACCACATTTCTCTACAGGGACAATAAAGTCAAGTCATGTTCAGTAGAGATGGCTTATATGAAATCCACTGTTTTTTCCATGTGCAAGTAATTTCTGTTAAAGGTCACAAGTATTTATCTATAACCTTATATATGTATAGGAAAAACTAGTTTTAAGTGCATCAAGTTAAGGCCATTTTAGAAAGTGCCATGCGATTTCTGAAAACATTTTAAGAACATTATACATACTCTCCACACTGGAAGACATCTTGTGCATGTAGAGGCATTGTTATGGGCTCTGTTGTGGAGTTTCATGATTTTCCTCCAGGATCAGCGTCTCACTCTGCAATTCTGCTAGATGACTTGCTATATGTGAGAAGGAATCTGAATAAGATCATCTAGAAATTGTGTATATGAAAATAACCTCTATATTATAATTGTGGGTGTTGGTCATGTGCGGTCACAATAGAACTAAACAATGCCTTTAGCATCAGGTTTCTGGGGAGCTTATGATATTCCTGCTCATAGGATAAAAGATAAATTCAGATTATTAAAATATGAATAAAATCCAACCGGTTTATGAGTGAAGGCCACACAGCACCGAGTACCCCCGAAAGTACAGGAAGCATACACAAACAAACCCTTCAGACGTGGCCTTAAAACCATTGAGCATAGATTTTGTACATGAGATGTGATGCACAAGTCAGCATGTGCCTGTTTACTCTGTACATTCAGATCAACCAGCCTGAGTCCATGTTCAGAGCAGGAACGCTGTAATGTGTGTGTGCTTACACGCCGATATGAATCATCACTCCTAAGAGACAAGCAGGATGGCTGTAGGATGGTGTTAACTCTGCTCCTGTTGTCTGTCATCCACGTTAGCCAGGGGGAATCCCCTGGAAACCAGCTACGACGCCGGGAAACCCCCTTGAAACCGATGTCAGATCAGGGAGTCCCAGACAAGCAAATTCATTACAAACTACAAATTTATTCAATCAATTACTCATTCAATTGTCTGGTCGGGACCACAAGTCGGACATGTACAAATAATTTAAGAAATGGAACCCTATTTGTTTGCAGCGTCAGTGTGTGCACTGAGTCGAGGAAGGATTACTACTCTACAGGATTCCAAAGAAAAACTGCCGCGTTATGGGGTAATAATGGGGGGAAACAATATTTACGACAACGTTATCACTGTCTTTGTCGTCTCCCATCATGAAAGTCAACCACCTAAGCTACTGCTGTAAGCAACCCAAACTCCAACTGACAGTTCTAGTATACAGTTTAACTTGTAGGCTACAGTTGAGGCCAAGAGTTTACATGCACCTCGGCTAAAGACATTCAAACTCAATTTGTCACAACTCCACACATTTCATGTTACCATGCATTTCCTGTGTTAAGTCAATTAGGGTATCTACTTTATTTCCATAAGAGGTCATTTCAAAATAATAGCTAAGAGACATTTATTTCAGCTTGCATGCCCTATATCAGATTTTCAGTAAGTCAAAAGTTTACATACACTTTGTTAGTATTTGGTGGCATTGCCTTTTAATTGCTTAACTTAATCAAACACTTGGGGTAAGCTTCCACAGGCTTCTCACAATACTTTGCCAGAATTTTTGCTCATTCCTCCTGACAGAACTGGTGTAACTTAATCAGGTTTGTGGGCCTCCTTGCTCAGACACGCTTTTTCAGTGCGGTCCACAAATTTTCTATGGGATTCAGGTCAGGGCTTTGTGATGGCCACTCCAGTACTTTCACTTTGTTGTCTTTAAGCCATTTTGTTACAACTTTGGAGGTATGCTTAGGATCATTGTCCTGCTGGAAGACCAAGTTCTGACCAAGTTTTAACTTTCTAGCTGATGTCTTGAGGTCTTGCTTCAGTATTTCTAGTTCATTCTGGATTTTTTATGCCGGCCTTGGAGTAGGGGCTTCTTCCTTGTACAGCACCCTTTCAGGCCATGGCAATGTAGGATTTTCTTAATGGTGGATGTAGATACTTTGGTACCTGATGCTGCCAACTCCTTCACCAGTTCCTTTGTTGTTGTCTTGGGGTTCAGTTGAACCTTTCTGACCATGTTCGTGTTACCTTCAGTTGTTTGGAAATTGCTCCTAAGGAGGAACCAGACTTGTGGAGGTCCACAATATTTTGGCAGAGTTGCTTGGATTTTCCCATCGTATCATGGGCAAAAAGGCAGTGGCTCTAAAAGTAGGCCCTTAAATACAGCCACATGTGCCAATTAACTCCCAGTTCACTCCTAATTATGACAAAAGTTACGGTAAAAAGTAATTGCATCAATTTCTGGAATCTTCCAGACTGTTTAAAGACACACTAAACTAGGTGTATGTAAACTTTTGACCCACTGTATTCTGATATAGTGAATTAAAGCTGAAATAAATATGTCTGAAATCGATTGTTTTAAAATTACCTCTGATGTGAACAAAGCAGATGCCTCAATTAACTTGCCAAACTAAATGTATGGCAACATGAAATGTGCAGAGTTATGAAAGACTGAGTTTGAATATCTTTAGCCTAGGTGTATGTAAGCTTTTGGCCTCAACTGTATGTGTGTGTATACATGTCTCTCTCCAGATTTCATTATGGTACATACATTTATATGCATTATTATTATTATTATTATTATTATTATCATTATTATTATTATCAGTTACTCATAGAAAACACAGTACATAATGAAATATCTCAACAAAAACGCGTTTTCAATGTACAAAAATGCCAAGATACTCACCCATACAAAGCACTGTCTATAAGCCTATAATTAAAACTTGCAAAATCTAGGCCTTTAAAAGTATTGACATCAATACTTTTGATATAAAAAAGGGGTGGGGCGGTGAATAAATAAATACATATAATAATGGAAAATATTTTGGCCTATTAAAACATTTTTTAATCTTACAAAACTACCCAGACATATGTTTGCCCAATTAATGTACTGTATGTACATTAATTTGGGGAGGTATGTAAACCTCCCCAAATTCTCCCACGTCACTCCTCTGCTGCGATCACTTCACTGGCTACCGGTCGCTGCCAGGATCCGATTCAAAGCCCTGACCCTTGCCTACACTGCCGCCAACAGGACAGCCCCCATCTACTTGCAGGACATGACTCAATTCTATGTGCCTGCTCGACCACTCCGCTCTGCAGCAGCAGGGCGTCTTGTAACCCCTCCCACCCGCCCAAAGGGATCACAGAGCTTCTCCACCCTAGCTCCCCAGTGGTGGAACGAACTCCCCGTCCCTCTCCGAACCTCCCCCTCACTATCCATCTTCCGCCGTGGCCTGAAGACTCATCTCTTCAGACTATACCTAGAATAACCACCACCATGCTGTGTATATATATATATTAAAAAAAAAAAAAAAAAACCCTTTTCCTTGTCACTTGTTACATGTTGCCCCATCCCTGCACTTCTTGGTAAATTGTATTTGTCCTAATACTCTAGCTTAATCTTCTGCCTAGTTTGGCTTTGCAGATGTTAGACCAGGATAGTGTTCATTGTTCTCAGCTAGAAATAGCTGTACAAAATAAGTAATTGTACCTTACTGAACCCGTGTTCAGCAGTTGTCTACGATCATGAAAATGCACTTCTTGTACGTCGCTTTGGATAAAAGCGTCTGCCAAATGAATGTAATGTAATGTAATGTATGTCTGTGGGTTGCATAAAGTTTAGCACAATAGTACCATTTATTTTACAATGTAAAAATCATATTTGTGAATAATAATAATAATAATAATAATATTTTTATTCCAAACAGCATCCAAAGCACTGGATTCAGACAATTGTTCAAACATAGTGTCGCCATTTTCACAATTTCAGGTGTAACAACTGCATAGGTCAATTTCCGTGATTGGCGTTTCACTTTCATGTAACACAAACTTTGAATGACAACGTTCTCAAAATAGAATGAGACCATCTAACAGCTCATGATATTAGCTCTCCATCAACACCAAACATAACTTTACTGCATATTAGATTGGCTATATAGTTTAGACAAAGACCGTGAAACAAAGTCCTGGTCCCAAAAACATTTAAATGTGCCAGGAATCTGCTAAGATAACAAGAACCTGCTGGAAAGAGACCTCGCCAATTTAAGGTGGAGCGGAATTTTCGAGTCGGGAGCCGCGAATCGGGAGCCAACTTCAGCGTCGTAATCACTGACGATCAAATGCCATTTTCAAATAAATTGTGTAAACTAACAGATTACACAAATAGCACAACTTTTGTTTTCGCGCATAATTTATGCACCGACATAGCCTACTATTCACCTCCAGGACCGACAACAAAAACAGATATGCCGTCTCAGAAACGTCAAAACCATCTTGATACATCTACGCCTTTGGATCATGCTTTTGATTGGATAATATACGTGACTCACCGAATCATTGACCAATAGAAACATGCTTTTGATCCGTCCATCTTGCTTTTGACACGTCCCGTCTCCTGATACTCCCGACTGGAGAAAGAGACTGTGGGTCAGATCTCACATTTCAGCCCTGAAATGCAAATAAAATAAAATAAAATGTCTTGTGGCGCATTTTGAATAAAATGAAGTGGAACTGGTAAGAGCAGATATCCTGGAAAGTCAGCTCTCGTTAGTTTTTTTATATTTTATTTAAATACACATATGATGAGTATAGAAAGGGCAAATAACCTTAAAAATTGTCAACAACAAAAATAAGAGAGAGAAAAGAAACAGTTGATTCGGGAAGGCACAAGAAAATGTACAGACAAAATACCAAAAATTACACATAAACTTATAAACAAAAGCATGTGCTTGTTATTTCTTATTATTTTGTAATAAGAAATAATAAAAATTACTTACCTCACACATTAGCATGTTACATAGGGCCATCATTCAGGATGTTAATGGGTCAGTGACTGGCAGGGAGACTGGTGGACCGTTAAATAATTAATTAATTAATTAATTAATTAATTAATTAAATTTAATTTGCTGTCTGTAGTAGGCTATTTGTCTTGAGATGGTTTGTTATAATCAAAAAGGCTTATTTCTGTGTTCAGCCTACAGATATTGGAGAACTCTAAGTCCCAACATCAATATAATTCACGAGTTGTTGAATAGGCCTGATATATGTACAGTAAGCACCATAATTCATTGGACAGTGACACATTTTTTGTTATTTTGGTTTGAAAGGATACAATGACAACGAGGTTGAAGTGCAGACTGTCAGCTTTAATTAGAGGCTATTTTCATACATATCGGATGAACCGTTTAGAAATTATAGAACCTTTTGCACATAGTCCCCCCCATTTTCGGGCATCAAAAAATATTGGACAGTTTAGCATAATGTAGAATAAAGTAATCATTTTTAATATTTGATTGCATATCCTTTGCATGCATGACTGCTTGAAGTCTGCGATGCACAGACATCACCAGACGATGCGTATCTTCCCTGGTGATGCTCTGCCAGGCCCGTACTGCAGCCATCTTCAGTTCCTGTTTGTTTCGGGGACTTTTTGCCTTCAGTCTCCTCTTCAGGATGTAAAATGCATGTTCAGTTGGATTCAGATCCGGTGATTGACTCGGCCAGTCAAGGATTTTCCACTTTCAGCAGTATGTTTCGGTCATTGTCTTGCTGCATGATGAAGTGCCGTCCAATGAGTTTGGAGGCATTTGGTTTGATCTGAGCAGATAAAATATTTCTGTAGACTTCATAATTCATTGTTCTACTTCTGTCTGCAGTCACATCATCGATGAAGACAAGTGAGCCCGTTCCACTGGCAGCCATACAGGCCCAAGCCATAACACCCCCTCCGCCATGTTTCACAGATGAGGTGGTATGCTTTGGATCATGGGCATTTCCTTTTTTTCTCCATACTTTCCTCTTTCCATCACTCTGGTACATGTTAATCTTTGTCTCATCTGTCCACAAGACTTTGTTCCAGAACTCCTGGGGCTTTTTTAGGTGCTTTTTAGCAAACTGTAATCTCGCCTTTCAGTTCTTCAGGCTTATCAGTGGTTTGCATCTAGTAGTGTACCCTCTATAGTCCTGCTGGTGTAGTCTTCTACGTATGGCAGACTTTGACATATCTACACCTACATCAAGGAGAGTGTTTTTGATCTGTTGGGCTGTTGTCAGGGGGGTTTTCTTCACCATAGAGAGTATTCTCCGGTCATCCACTACAGTGGTCTTCCTCAGTCCACCGGGTCTTTTGACATAATTGAATTCACCAGTTGTTTTCTTTCTTGTTAATGATGAACCAAACTGTTGACTTGGGCATGCCCAGGGTTTTTACAATGTTCCTGATTGATTAATTTTCATTTCTGAGCCTTATGACGGCCGGCTTATTTTGCATCTACACTGCTGTCTTCCTCATGTTGTCACACCCCAACAACAATCTCCAAATGCAATTGCAAAGTCTAGAATCAAGACTAGACATCAACAGCTCTCTTCTGCATTCACTAACGACACAAATGAATGCACCTGCCTAACGAAACACATCTGTGAAGCCAATTCAACAAATACTTGTAGTACCTTAAAATGGGGGGACCATGTACAAAAGGTTCTGTCATTTCTAAACGGTTCATTCAATATGGATGAAAATGCCCTCAAATTAAAGCTGACACTGCACTTCAACCTCATTGTCATTGTATCCTTTCAAACTCAAAAGTGCTAGAGTACAGAACCAAAATAACAAAAAATGTGTCACTGTCCAATGAATTATGGTGCTCACTGTATGTGCTAAAATTTGGCAAAGATCTACATGGATGAAATATTTGTTTAGATTAAATACCGTGACTGATGCAGCTAATAAATTATACCTGCAGATTCCCATTCCTCCCCACAGCCCTTTATCTTCAGCTTCTCTTACCTCAGTTACACTCCACAACAGATGACTCCACCCATCGAACATTCAGTTGAGCAGGTAAACAGGTAAGTAAGGAAAGGTCCAAAACAGAAACGGAAGCTTAACGGCCATTTTAAAAATGGAGGAGAAAGAAATCCTAGGAAAGAAGGAATAAAATGAAATGTAAAAAACGGAGTAAACAGTCTGTTGTGGAGTGGAACTGATGTAAGAGAAGCTGAAGGTAAAGGGCTGCGGGGAGGAATGGGAATCTTCAGGTATAATCGCATTAACCCGCGTAATTCAGAAAAACGGATAACTGGCAACAAAATAGCGAGTTTAATGCGTAGTCTAACAAGCTAAGAGCTCATACGGAATCCAAACATACCTTTTAGACCAGAAAGTAATTTAAAAATAACCTTTAAAAGAAAGTTTACTTCAGTTTTTTTATATTCCATGACCACTTCTATCATGTGAGGAGGTAGCCTAGTGAGACGGACGTCACAGGACTTGTCGCGTGTTGTTGACATTTTTACACTTACTGCACTATAAACCCTGATTTTGTTTTAAATTAAACAATTAAGGGGTTGTTACTTTTTTCATGTTTTAGAGGGAATCATTCCCATTAGCCTACTAAAATTAAGTGGTTTGCAATATTGAGGAAAAATATACAGTGGAGTGATTATGTTAGGCAGAGATTACTCTAGGCCTATATGATATCATTTTACTCATAGTCGGACACCCTCCAGAACCCGGACACGCTTCTTTGCGGCGTTGGTCCCGTCCTTTTTATTGAAAATTTCGAAAAGATGTGGGGGTTGGAAGTAGCCTAGGTGTCCGGTATTTAGGGTAATTAAACTACCTTTGTGTGAAATTCCATGTCCATCCAAACATATATGAACATATTACGACGACTTTAATAAACATTACCCTGTTCGAGTGAATAAAATGGGGCAATTCGGCATTGGATGACGATCTCGCTACAGTTTACTGTCTACTCTCGCAGGCTTTGACTAGGGGTGTCCGTCTATCTTTGACTAGGCTAACCGACGAAGGTCTTCTAGTTTTCCCACTAGGAAAAAAATAAGGTTAGCTGACGTTACAATTCCTATACGTATGTGTTTGTGACAAGTTGTCTGTTGTTGTCTGTTGTCAGTTGCTGTGTTTCAAGCTGTTTATATATCGGGTGAACGGACAAGGAAGAACGCAGGCACCTATTACGCGAAAAAGCGTCCACCTAGAGGTAAGCGGACGAAAAGGCTGCGTCCGAATCAAGCGGCCAAACCGGACTTCGTTTTTGAAGCTCATTTCCTGGTCTTGCTGTTCCTCGTTGCTCACTAGCGCCACTACGGTTGGCTCCAGTATAGGTGTTTTCATATCCGGTTTCCATGTAAGTCTACGGTACAAATGCGGTCAAAATACAAAGTCAATAATTTTTTCTCATGAGAACAAATAGTCACAATATGTGTATTTTATTCGTCTTATGACTGTCCATGGGTCGATTTCATGATTTATTGTGTCATTTGGACACTGTAATAATATTTGTTGTGGACCAATGAGGTACAGTTTGCGTCACTTCCTGATTACTGTGGAGGACTAAGCTACAGTAGGGGCTACAGTCTGTGGTCACTGGGGTGGGAGGTGGCGCCTCTTGGCCTTGACATTGCGGCTCCGACCACAGTAGCATTGCTTTGGAATAAATCTTATTTAATTTCGGTGAGGCAGGATAGCCTATATTGTTTGTACTACCGTAACTTGGCGTCATTTTGATATCAATACTTTGAATGGCAGGCCTGGATTTTGGCAGTCTGAATGAATGAGTTATAGAATCATGTATGTCTTGTATGTGTGAGTAACTTGGCATTTTTGTACGTTGAAAACGTGTTTTTTATGAGATATCATTTTTTTTTGCAAAGCGTTTTATTATGAGAGTGAGAAATGCGAAGTGACCCTGTAAGAAGCGGTTGTGGATTATGGCTATCCTTGTGTGAATTTATACAATCTGATGAGCGTGTACCGTTTGCTATATATGTAAAACAGTGGCTGTGACAAAGGGTGCGGTGGCGTAAGTGTAAACGCATCAGAAACGCAGGTGAAATATGGCCAGTGTATGTACTCACGGATTTGACGGCCATCCAACGAGCCTTGATTGACAAAAGAATCAGCAAGCCCGTAGAATTAGAGCTCCCTAAGTCGCAACTTGTGTACCCTTCTGTCCTGCTCCGTTTTCTGTTATTTCGTGGAGATGCACTTTTAGTGTTTGTAAGGTTTATAAGGCATTTTGATAGGCTTATCTGGAATGAATGAATAGGTAGGAGTCCTCTTCGCTGTTTTGCTAAGCTAGAACTGGAAAACTTGATAGTGGAGAATAGGAGCAGACGCATAGGCCTATGTCCCAGCAGGCTTTGCATATGAGAAAATAAGAACAGTGTGAGAGAAATTAGGAGATGTGATGAAATTGCGTAGTTGAAACAATATGTTTATAGCAGAATGGGCATGTAGGTGAAGGTTGACATGATCATAGACTATAGTGCGAAGTAAACAAAGTGACCATGAGCAAGCTTAGGTTCCTTATCGAATGGTATATATAACAGTCGGTATGAAGTACTAATTATTAAAGTGGAGGGTTAAGTAATGTGTGAAATTTGTTACACTGATTTGCTTTTTTTCATGTTCAGTACGAGTAGTTATAGTTATGAGTGAGTCATGATTTTAAATGTAATGTTTTAATGGGGAGTTGCAGAACGTACATACGTAGTAATTGTTTGTATGTGGCTAGATAGAGAACAGGGCGAGGTAACATGAATGCAGAAACGTGGGCGTTTGCCGATAAGAAGGTTTTGTACGGTAGACAAGTGAAGAAATATAGTTAGTAGAAATGGCACAGTGGTGAACTGGTGTAACTTTTTAATAAAAGGAATACATTTGCCGTCATGAAATGCATATGGGTGGCCTTGAGTGAGTTTTGGTAAAGCAAATATAAGCGTAAGAAAACGTTAGTGTAAAGGAGGAAATTATCTGCCTGAAGGCGAGGCGGGATTCAATCCTTCAACCGGAGGTTTACCAGTCTGTGACTTCGCTAGTGCAGCACCATGACATAGCTATGCAATGCGTGAAATATCATTAGCAAACCTGTCCGTGGTTTTAAAGAAGAACACAGGCCAGTAAGCACAGAAAAGCTCCCGTTGAATCCATATGGCTTTGCAATATTGTAGCCGGTTAATAACTGAATGTGCAGACGGTACGTCATAATGCAGTGTATACGTTCGGTGAACGGCGGGTAGATATGGTGCAAAAGCAATAATTGAGAAGTAGTAGACAATTATTAGTGATTAAAATTATGAATTATAAAATGCAGGTTAAAGAAACATGTCCCTAGCTGGGATTGAACCTAAGACCCCATATTCCCAAGACTGTAACCTTACCCACTAGGCCACAGGCCGATTAGCTGTTTAAACTGCAAATGCTTCAGAGTAAAAATGCATGGGTATTTTGCGTGTGTATGCGAGTTTTTGATTGGGTCGTGTAGGTCAAGATTTGGCTGATGTCGGTAAAATGTCCAATGGGGAGACATGTTGTTAGTGGGATAGGCGGCAGGAAAAATAAGAATGAGAAGAAGAAGAAGAAAGAGAAAAAGAAGGAGAAAACGCAAAATCCCCTTAGTTTGGGGCTTTATTGTGTGGACATGTGAAGTTGTTTATGAAATCTGTCTGTTGAAATGGGGTCAGAATGTACAGAATTTAATGTTTTTAAGGACTGAGTGTCTGTGGCTGTTGTGGTTATTTCTGTGGGGAACCCTGAAAAGTGCCAAACTCTCGGTGCTGTATAGGTATGGGGCATGCCCCCGCCAAGGCGTAACTTGGCGGGATGGCATACCTGCCATCCCAATGTTCCGAAGATGGACTACTAAAAGCACATCTTAATTACTTCGCCCCGTGCATTCTTACAGTGATGTTTCATGCAGGCTATATAAACGTGGACAACCCGGTGAAAAATATTACTTCATTACCAGGGTTGGAATTGAATTAAAAAAGGAATATAGGCTACCAGTCACAAAAGTGAAACGAAATGGTTGTCATATTGAGAATGGTTGCTCACGCTCATCCTCCTGTCCACTCATATTTATCGACATGAATCCCAATTAATTTGATTGTATGAAAATAATTCATTAAATTTAATGCAAGATAGGCATACCATGTTAGGCCTACAAATTCACTACTGTACATATCATCATTCATAAGTTTCAAACATGTGGAATTAAAAACAATCTAGCTAAAAACGTCTCCTATCCCTTTTTCTTGAAAGACAGACTTCTGTGTTATGGTTAATATGCTGATTATGATCTGATTATAAGCCTATGCATATAATAGCTTAAGAACCACCGCACAACTCAGTCATGTTGATCGTTTGTTTTCGTGAACTGCCGAATTGTGCTTCGCTTTAAATGTTGCTGCCGTAAGGAACTGTGGGACGGCATTATCTCCTTTCCTTTCGTAAAGGACGGTCCAGTGTGCCCTATGCTAAAGGAGATAAGATAGGAAGCATTGAAGCACCTTTCCTTAGCATTTAGAGAATTCGAACAGCTCTTATCATGGCTGCCACTTAGATACTTCCGGGTTATTTCACTCAGTTAGGAACCTTCCTAAGCAAAAAAATTTCGTCCTATGTCTTTTCCTAACCACTTTTCCTTGACCTCGATGGAAAACGTCATGAGGTTAAGGAAAGATGTTAAGGAGAATTTAAAAAAAACTTTGGAAAAGACAACCGCGGTGCCCGCGTTTCTGTCTGAGTTCTGCCCTGCCTGAGTTCTGTTTCCTTGTGTTTTTTTTTTTTTTGAAAATTCTGCTGTTTTTGTTTTTGAAAGTGCCCTGTCTTGCCTTGTTTTTGTTCCCTGTTTTCTGTTACCTGTATGAGAGTAAAGTCTTTGATTGTATTTTCCATTTTGGAGTTCCTGGTGTTTTTCCCACTCTGTGTTTGGGTCCTGGTCCCCCGGTACCTGACATATCTTAAATCCGGAGGAATGAAAGATATCTTTAACTGAATTTATGACTAAGTCAGAGCTAATGTGGAGATCTCTAATTTGAGTTATGACTAGTCATAATTGAAATGGCGATACAGTATCTGGAGTTCACGTTTTGGATAGTCAAAACTGAATTGTAGGTATCTTTTAATTGGAGGTCCCATACAACTGAATGGCGAAAGAAACTTCAATCCTACTAGCAAAATGTAATTTGAGATATTAAAAGTTTTTTTGATGAGTGAAAATGCAGTTAGATCTTAAATTAGCTCTTTGACTAGTCATAAATCAGTTACAGGTACCTGTAATGTGAATCTGGTCAGGCTATTAAATGTTTGCACAATACCTTAATTAGCATTAAACAGGCACAGAAAACAAACTAAGATTGGGGGAACTGGCGCCCTCTAGTGTGACGGTTGGATTCAGGTAGGGTTGTTATTTCCCAAAAATATATAAAAATATTTGGGACCCCTAAAGATTCTTATAAATAAAATAAAATCAAACTCAATCTACATCAATATTAAGAGAAACTCTTGTGGCCTTCCATGGCTTCCTGTTTCACTGGAGGATTAAACTGAGAACCTGCTTGTGAAACCCATTTTTCATCTTCACCACAGAGAAAGAAAAAGAAAGGACGAACGAAATGAAAATGGTTGCTGACCTTTGAAAATCAGGCAATGGATCAAAAAATAAACTGAAGATGCTAGTTACTACTGTGAGGGCAATAATGAAGAAGTTTAAAACTGCTGGAGAGCAGCATGGTGGTGTGTGTGGAGTTTGCATATTCTCATCCCATGTCTGCATGGGTTTCCTCCCACAGTCCAAAGACATGCAGGTTAAGCTAATTGGAGACACTAAATTGCTTGAATGTATGAGTGTGTAAGTGCATGTTGTTTGCCCTGTGATGGACTGGTGACCTGTTCAGGGTTTTTTCTTGCCTCTTGCCCAATGCATGCTGGGTGAGGTTCCAGCCCCCCTCACAGCCATGTCTAGGAATATGATGTAGGATGGATTTAAGGTTGCATATACTGAAAAGAAAAATACGGTGGTGGATCTTTAATGTTATGGGGCTACTTTGCTCACGCTGGTCCTGGGGCCCTTGTTAAGGAAAGCAGCATCGTGAATTCTACCTAAGTACCAGGACAATTTAGCCCTAAACCTGACTACCTCTGCCAGCAGACTGAAACTAGTGGATCTTTCAGCAAGATAATGACCCCAAATTCACGTTAAAATCCACAAATAAAGGTTAATGATGCAGAAGCATCATTGTGCAATGGCTACAACAGGCTAAAGACTTCTGAAACTCCCTGAAAACCTGTGACTCAATTGAACAGCACAGCCCATAAGCACAGATCAACAAAGACATCACGATCTGGAAAGATTGTGGGTGGAGGAAGAGTCTAAGATCCCTCCCAATGTGTTCTCTGGTCTTATAAGACGTTATGTAAAAAGACTCAGTGCCATTATCCCTGCGAGGGGAGGGTGCGCACAGTACCAAATAAGGGGTGCCAATAATTGTGACGCACACTTTTTGTAAAATTGTTGTATCATCTGAGAAATGTGTCATTTTGGTAGTTTCCATTATATCATTAAATATATTCCATATGTTGGACAATGAAAATATACCTCAGCACTGGTAATCTTTATATTCAACGGTCTTAGTAATTATCATGGGTGCAGAATATTTTGGAGGGAATTGTATTGCTATACAAGTTTATGGCTCAGTTAATTTCCACATTTTTCTGTTCTATGAGATTTGATGTATGTGTGTGTCTGTTTGTATTATTATGTCTGTGCGTTATCATGTTCTTGTGTGTATTTACAGGTCTGCCAATTTGGGTCAGAACCCACTTGTGAATCTGATCTGGCGTGTTCAGGTGTCCTGAGACAGGGGGCGCTGTTTCTAAAATGAGTTCCTCAGAGGAGACAGAGACTGAGGATGGAACCCACGGCCCTGCGAGAAAGAGGTAAAAATGCATGAATCAGAGAGTTAATGTGCTGTGAGTTAGAGCTGCAGTAAGAGGATGAGTTTAACTGGAAGCTCTGTCTCCATGTGCTGTGAGTTAGAGCTGCAGTAAGAGGATGAGTTTAACTGGAAGCTCTGTCTCCATGTGCTGTGAGTTAGAGCCACAGTAAGAGGATGAGTTTAACTAGAAGCTCTGTCTCCATGTGCTGTGAGTTAGAGCCGCAGTAAGAGGATGAGTTTAACTGGAAGCTCTATCTCCATGTGCTGTGAGTTAGAGCTGCAGTAAGAGGATGAGTTTAACTGGAAGCCTTGTCTCCATGTGCTGTGAGTTAGAGCTGCAGTAAGAGGATGAGTTTAACTGGAAGCTTTGTCTCCATGTGCTGTGAGTTAGACCTGCAGCAAGAGGATGAATTTAACTGGAAGCTCTGTCTCCATGTGCTGTCAGTTAGAGCTGCAGTAAAAGGATGAGTTTAACTGGAAGCTCTGGCTCCTTGTGCTGTGAGTTAGAGCTGCAGTAAGAGGATGCGTTTAACTGGAAGCTCTGTCTGCATGTGCTGTGAGTTAGAGCTGCAGTAAGAGGATGCGTTTAACTGGAAGCTCTGTCTCCATGTTTTGTTCACAGGGTCCAGGTAGATAGGGCTGGGTCACCTGTACCCAGCTGTCTGTCTATGAAGAGTGACCATTCATTGAATCATCCAATCGAATTCAGAGGAGAGTTCACAGGTGATCAAAGGTAATGAACCATGTTCGTATTGAATTAGACCTGCAGCCAGAGGATGAGTTTAACTGGAAGCTCTTTCTCTTTGTGCTCTGAGTTAGAGCTGCAGTAAGAGTATGGGTTTAACTGGTAGCTCTGTCTCCATGTGCTGTGAGTTTAAGCTGCAGTAAGAGGATGAGTTTAACTGCAAGCTCTGTCTCCATGTGCTGTGAGTTAGAGCTGCAGTAAGAGTATGAGTTTAACTGGAAGCTCTGTGTCCATGTGCTGTGAGTTAGAGCTGCAGTAAGAGGATGAGTTTAACTGGAAGCTCTGTCTCCATGTGCTGTGAGTTAGAACTTTCGTAAGAGGATGAGTTTAACTGGTTGCTCTGTCTCCTTGTGCTGTGAGTTAGAGCTGCAGTAAGAAGATGAGTTTAACTGGAAGCTCTGTTTCCATGTGCTGTGAGTTAGAGCTGCAGTAAGAGGATGAGTTTAACTGGAAGCTCTGTCTCCATGTGCTGTGAGTTAGAGCTGCAGTAAGAGGATGAGTTTAACTGGAAGCTCTGTCTCCATGTGCTGTGAGTTAGACCTGCAGCAAGAGGATGAATTTAACTGGAAGCTCTGTCTCCATGTGCTGTGAGTTAGAGCTGCAGTAAAAGGATGAGTTTAACTGGAAGCTCTGGCTCCTTGTGCTGTGAGTTAGAGCTGCAGTAAGAAGATGAGTTTAACTGGAAGCTCTGTCTCCATGTGCTGTGAGTTAGAGCTGCAGTAAGAGGATGAGTTTAACTGGAAGCTCTGTCTCCATGTTTTGTTCACAGGGTCCAGGTAGATAGGGCTGGGTCACCTGTACCCAGCTGTCTGTCTATGAAGAGTGACCATTCATTGAATCATCCAATCGAATTCAGAGGAGAGTTCACAGGTGATCAAAGGTAATGAACCATGTTCGTATTGAATTAGACCTGCAGCCAGAGGATGAGTTTAACTGGAAGCTCTTTCTCCTTGTGCTCTGAGTTAGAGCTGCAGTAGGAGTATGAGTTTAACTGGTAGCTCTGTCTCCATGTGCTGTGAGTTTAAGCTGCAGTAAGAGGATGAGTTTAACTGTTAGCTCTGTCTCCATGTGCTGTGAGTTAGAGCTGCAGTAAAAGGATGAGTTTAACTGGAAGCTCTGTCTCCATGTGCTGTGAGTTAGAGCCGCAGTAAGAGGATGAGTTTAACTGGAAGCTCTATCTCCATGCGCTGTGAGTTAGAGCTGCAGTAAGAGGATGCGTTTAACTGGAAGCCTTGTCTCCATGTGCTGTGAATTAAGCCGCGTTTCCACCGAAATTACCCGGAACTTTCAGTCCCAGGAACTACTTTACCAGGAACTAAAAGGTTCCTTCAGCTAATGGTTGTCTGCGTTTCCACCGGGGTCTAAAGTACCGCGAAGATTAGGCAAATTAGCCCACTGACGTTGTCGTCGGTCCATCTGTCATATGATTTCTTCTGTAACCCCATACTACCACCGAAGTAGCCTACATTATTTTCTAATAACCGGGACAGCCCGGAGGGGTTTATTCCACTTATATACAACGGGTTACCAACAATGACTATATATGGTTACTTTTGTATTTATTGATTTTCATATATCCTCTCAAACACATTCATTAACAGCAGAAAACATGCACACGTTGTAAAGAATTAGCGGTTTTATTACTTTCTCGTCGTCAATTCCATATAGGCTAATCGCAAAATGACAAGAATAGAACGAAAACTCGGACTTGCGTGAAAATGTAAATTAGTAGTGGTACAGCCACCGTTTGCTTTCCTTCGAAGTTACTGCTAGCCGAGCAGCGAAGTGTGCCCTCCAGATGCGAACCATGCGCCATAAATGAGTCCATAGTCTTCCTGGTCTTTTCGTGGAATTGAAAAATGGCAGTAAAATTGAGTAAAATTACGGCAGTCTGAAAAAGCTAAAGGGAAGATTACTAGAATTAACCTGTTATTTTACCCGGATAAAAAGTGCGGAAGGTGATTTCCAGTTTGCTTGTACTGTATCACCAATGTTAATTATGCAGAACTACCGCATACCTCACATAACTGTATCAAACGTTTTGAGTCAATTACAACGGGCTAACAAAGAAAATCCGGAAGAAAATATTCAGCAACCGAATTAATCCGTTTGAATGTTTTGGTAGCCTACGTAATATGCTGTCCCAGCACGAATGCTTAGCATTTTATAAAACGAATACTAAAGCAAGAAAAGAACAGAAGAGCACACGTTATAATTCCAAGACGTTGATAGGCTATAACCAAAAGTAGGCTACTGCGCCGCATAACATACAAATTTGATTTGAAGTTATTATGAAAATAAATTGGTTTGCCGCTGCATATTTTCAAACATGGCGGGTAATGGCGGAAAATAAATACAACACAAACGCTACGAGTACTCGACCAATCAGAAATGTTCAGCGCTGCAAGCTCCACCCAAAAGGTTCCTGTACTTTCGGAAAGTACTACCCCCCGAGCAGGAACGTTTTGGGGGGTAAAACAAAGCCCCCAGAACTAAATTTAGACCCTAGTTCCTGCGGTGGAAACGCACTGAGTTCCTCAAAAGGTTCCTAGTTCCGGGGTATAGTTCCTGCGGTGGAAACGCGGCTTTAGAGCTGCAGTAAGAGGATGAGTTTAACTGGAAGCTCTGTCTCCATGTGCTGTGAGTTAGAGCTGCAGTAAGAAGATGAGTTTAACTGGAAGCTCTGTCTCCATGTGCTGTTAGTTAGAGCTGCAGTAAGAGGATGAGTTTAACTGGATGCTCTGTCTCCATGTGCTGTGAGTTAGAGCTGCAGTAAGAGGATGAGTTTAACTGAAATCTTTGTCTCCATGTTTTGTTCACAGGGTCCAGGTAGATAGGGCTGCGTCACCTGTACCCAGCTGTCTGTCTATGAAGAGTGATCATTCAATGCATCGTCCAATGTACTTCAGTGGAGAGTTCACAGGTGATCAAAGGTAATGAAACACGTTCATATTGCATTATACCTGCAGCAAGTGGATGAGTTTAACTGGAAGCTCTGTCTCCATGTACTGTGAGTTAAAGCTGCTGTAAGAGGATGAGTTTAACTGGAAGCTCTGGCTCCTTGTTGTGTGAGTTAGAGTTGCAGTAAGAAGATGAGTTTAACTGGAAGTTCTGTCTCCATGTGCTGTGAGTTCGAGCTGCAGTAAGAGGATGAGTTTAACTGAAAGCTCTGTCTCCATGTGTTGTGAGTTAGAGCTGCAATAAGAGGATGAGTTTCACTGAAATCTTTGTCTCCATTTCGTGTTCACAGGGTCCAGGTAGGTTGGGCTGGGTCACCTGTACCCAGCTGTCTGCCTATGAAGAGTGACTTTTCAATGTATCATCCAATGTACTTCAGTGGAGAGTTCACAGGTGATCAAAGGTAATGAAACACGTTCATATTGCATTAGACCTGCAGTAAGAGGATGAGTTTAACTGGAAGTTCTGTCTCCATGTGCTGTGAGTTAGAGCTGCAGTCAATGGATGAGTTTAACTGGAAGCTCTGTCAAAGTTTGCTGTGAGTTAGAGCTGCAGTAAGAGGATGAGTTTAACTGGAAGCTCTGTCTCCTTGTGCTGTGAGTTACCCTGCGTTCACACAGCGAGCAACTGGGTTGATGGGTTGCTCAAGTTTACTATGCTGAGGGAGGTGCAGGAGCTTCCCGTTGTATCCTCTTAGAGGTTTTGTGCACTACATACTTTTGACGAGAAATAAAGGCGTTACAAAAGACGCATATTTCCCATGTAGCCACATATCATCTTTTGTTTCTATAGTTATGTCAGACACTGATAAATATTTGTTATTGCCATCTCGTAAGCCATGTATCTCTCTCTATCTCTCTCACTACTTAGCCACCTAGCTAGCGACCTCTCTATCCCTCTCACTAGCTGGCTAGCGATCTCTCCATATCTCTCTCACTAGTTAGCCACCTAGCTAGTGACCTCTCTATCCCTCTCACTAGCTGGCTAGCGATCTCTCCATATCTCTCTCACTAGTTAGCTGCCTAGCTAGCGACCTCTCTATCCCTCTCACTAGCTGGCTAGCGATCTCTCCATATCTCTCTCACTAGTTAGCTGCCTAGCTAGCGATCTCTTTATCTCACAGACTAGCTTGCTAGCAAGCAAGCTGAAACTGCCGTCCAAGTGTCATTTTCAGACGCTTATCCCTGTACTCTTTTTTTTAAAAACGTATAACACCGGGAGTAATTGTACCATAATGATAAGTTGTTTGTCCATTTTTTCTCACTGAGCGGGATAATAATTTGCGAAATGGTATCATATCGGTTGGAAAAATAGGAAACCTGAAACTCTGATTGGCTGTTGTCGGGCGATGCCAGCAAAAAGTTATACTGTGAGCAACATTTTTAGGGCAACTTTGGTTGCTCAGTTGCCCAGTTGCTCGTGTTTCTGGGCCTCGCTCAGCTACATAGAGAATGAATGGACTTCCAGTAACTCATCAACCGAGTTACTCACTGTGTGAACGCACTGTTACAGCTGCAGTAAGAGTATGAATTTAAATGTAAGCTCTGTCTCCATGTGCTGTGAGTTAGAGCTGCAGTAAGAGGATGAGTTTAACTGACACCTTTGTCTCCATGTTTTGTTCACAGTGTCTGGGTAGATAGGGCTGGGTCACCTGTACCCAGTTGTCTGTCTATGAAGAGTGACCGTTCAATGCATCGTCCAATTGACTTCAGTGGAGAGTTCACAGGTGATCAAAGGTAATGAACCACGTTCATATTGCATTAGACCTGCAGTTAGAGTGTGAGTTTAAATGGAAGCTCTGTCTCCATGTGCTGTGAGTTAGAGCTGCAGTAAGAGGATGAGTTTAACTGAAAGCTCTGTCTCCGTGTGCTGTGAGTTAGAGCTGCAGTAAGAGGATGAGTTTAACTGGATGCTCTGTCTCCATGTGCTGTGAGTTAGTGGTGCAGTAAGAGGATGAGTTTAACTGGAAGCTCTGTCTCCATATGCTGTGAGTTAGAGCTTTAGTAAGAGGATGAGTTTAACTGGAAGCTCTGTCTCCATGTGCTGTGAGTTAGAGCTGCAGTAAGAGGATGAGTTTAACTGGAAGCACTGTCTCCATGTGCTGTGAGTTCGAGCTGCAGTAAGAGGATGAGTTTAACTGGAAGCTCTGTCTCCATGTGCTGTGAGTTAGAGCTGCAGTAAGAGGATGAGTTTAACTGGAAGCTCTGTCTCCATGTGCTGTGAGGTAGAGCTGCACTAAGAGGATGAGTTTAACTGGAAGCTGTGCCTCCATGTGCTATGAGTTCAAGCTGCACTAAGAGGATGAGTTTAACTGGAAGCTGTGCCTCCATGTGCTGTGAGTTAGAGCTGCAGTAAGAGGATGAGTTTAACTGGATGCTCTGTCTCCATGTGCTG
Organism: Anguilla anguilla; assembly: GCF_013347855.1. NCBI lineage: Eukaryota > Metazoa > Chordata > Actinopteri > Anguilliformes > Anguillidae > Anguilla > Anguilla anguilla. The sequence goes on along the minus strand of NC_049219.1, from coordinate 560,054 downwards.
TGAGTTAGAGCTGCAGTAAGAGGATGAGTTTAACTGAAATCTTTGTCTCCATGTTTTGTTCACAGGGTCCAGGTAGATAGGGCTGCGTCACCTGTACCCAGCTGTCTGTCTATGAAGAGTGATCATTCAATGCATCGTCCAATGTACTTCAGTGGAGAGTTCACAGGTGATCAAAGGTAATGAAAGACGTTCATATTGCATTATACCTGCAGCAAGTGGATGAGTTTAACTGGAAGCTCTGTCTCCATGTGCTGTGAGTTAGAGCTGCAGTATGAGGATGAGTTTTACTGAAAGCTCTGTCTCCATGTGCTGTGAGTTAGAGCTGCAGTAAGAGGATGAGTTTAACTGGAAGCTCTGTCTCCATGTTGTGTGAGTTAGAGCTGCAGTAAGAGGATGAGTTTAACTGAAATCTTTGTCTCCATGTTTCTTTCACAGGGTCCAGGTAGATAGGGCTGCGTCACCTGTACCCAGCTGTCTGTCTATGAAGAGTGATCATTCAATGCATCGTCCAATGTACTTCAGTGGAGAGTTCACAGGTGATCAAAGGTAATGAAACACGTTCATATTGCATTATACCTGCAGCAAGTGGATGAGTTTAACTGGAAGCTCTGTCTCCATGTACTGTGAGTTAAAGCTGCTGTAAGAGGATGAGTTTAACTGGAAGCTCTGGCTCCATGTTGTGTGAGTTAGAGTTGCAGTAAGAAGATGAGTTTAACTGGAAGTTCTGTCTCCATGTGCTGTGAGTTCGAGCTGCAGTAAGAGGATGAGTTTAACTGAAAGCTCTGTCTCCATGTGTTGTGAGTTAGAGCTGCAATAAGAGGATGAGTTTCACTGAAATCTTTGTCTCCATTTCGTGTTCACAGGGTCCAGGTAGGTTGGGCTGGGTCACCTGTACCCAGCTGTCTGCCTATGAAGAGTGACTTTTCAATGTATCATCCAATGTACTTCAGTGGAGAGTTCACAGGTGATCAAAGGTAATGAAACACGTTCATATTGCATTAGACCTGCAGTAAGAGGATGAGTTTAACTGGAAGTTCTGTCTCCATGTGCTGTGAGTTAGAGCTGCAGTCAATGGATGAGTTTAACTGGAAGCTCTGTCAAAGTTTGCTGTGAGTTAGAGCTGCAGTAAGAGGATGAGTTTAACTGGAAGCTCTGTCTCCTTGTGCTGTGAGTTACCCTGCGTTCACACAGCGAGCAACTGGGTTGATGGGTTGCTCAAGTTTACTATGCTTAGGGAGGTGCAGGAGCTTCCCGTTGTATCCTCTTAGAGGTTTTGTGCACTACATACTTTTGACGAGAAATAAAGGCGTTACAAAAGACGCATATTTCCCATGTAGCCACATATCATCTTTTGTTTCTATAGTTATGTCAGACACTGATAAATATTTGTTATTGCCATCTCGTTAGCCATGTATCTCTCTCTATCTCTCTCACTACTTAGCCACCTAGCTAGCGACCTCTCTATCCCTCTCACTAGCTGGCTAGCGATCTCTCCATATCTCTCTCACTAGTTAGCCACCTAGCTAGTGACCTCTCTATCCCTCTCACTAGCTGGCTAGCGATCTCTCCATATCTCTCTCACTAGTTAGCTGCCTAGCTAGCGACCTCTCTATCCCTCTCACTAGCTGGCTAGCGATCTCTCCATATCTCTCTCACTAGTTAGCTGCCTAGCTAGCGAACTCTTTATCTCACAGACTAGCTTGCTAGCAAGCAAGCTGAAACTGCCGTCCAAGTGTCATTTTCAGACGCTTATCCCTGTACTCTTTTTTTTTAAAACGTATAACACCGGGAGTAATTGTACCATAATGATAAGTTGTTTGTCCATTTTTTCTCACTGAGCGGGATAATAATTTGCGAAATGGTATCATATCGGTTGGAAAAATAGGAAACCTGAAACTCTGATTGGCTGTTGTCGGGCGATGCCAGCAAAAAGTTATACTGTGAGCAACATTTTTAGGGCAACTTTGGTTGCTCAGTTGCCCAGTTGCTCGTGTTTCTGGGCCTCGCTCAGCTACATAGAGAATGAATGGACTTCCAGTAACTCATCAACCGAGTTACTCACTGTGTGAACGCACTGTTACAGCTGCAGTAAGAGTATGAATTTAAATGTAAGCTCTGTCTCCATGTGCTGTGAGTTAGAGCTGCAGTAAGAGGATGAGTTTAACTGACACCTTTGTCTCCATGTTTTGTTCACAGTGTCTGGGTAGATAGGGCTGGGTCACCTGTACCCAGTTGTCTGTCTATGAAGAGTGACCGTTCAATGCATCGTCCAATTGACTTCAGTGGAGAGTTCACAGGTGATCAAAGGTAATGAACCACGTTCATATTGCATTAGATCTGCAGCAAGAGGATGAGTTTCACTGGAAGCTCTGTCTCCATGTGCTGTTTTTTAGAGCTGCAGTTTGAGGATAAGTTTAATTGGAAGCTCTGTGTCCACATGCTGTGAGTTAGAGCTGCAGTAAGACGATGAGTTTAACTGGAAGCTCTGTTTCCATGTGCTGTGAGTTAGAGCTGCAGTAAGAGGATGAATTTATCTGGAAGCTCTGTCGCCATGTGTTGTGAGTTAGAGAGCTGCAGTAAGAAGATCAGTTTAACTGGAAGCTCTGTCTCCATGTGCTGTGAGTTAGAGCTGCAGTTAGAGTGTGAGTTTAAATGGAAGCTCTGTCTCCATGTGCTGTGAGTTAGAGCTGCAGTAAGAGGATGAGTTTAACTGAAAGCTCTGTCTCCGTGTGCAGTGAGTTAGAGCTGCAGTTAGAGGATGAGTTTAACTGGAAGCACAGTCTCCATGTGCTGTGAGTTCGAGCTGCACTAAGAGGATGAGTTTAACTGGAAGCTGTGCCTCCATGTTTTGTTCACAGGGTCCAGGTAGATAGGGCTGCGTCACCTGTACCCAGCTGTCTGTCTATGAAGAGTGATCATTCAATGCATCGTCCAATGTACTTCAGTGGAGAGTTCACAGGTGATCAAAGGTAATGAAACACGTTCATATTGCATTATACCTGCAGCAAGTGGATGAGTTTAACTGGAAGCTCTGTCTCCTTCTGCTGTGAGTTAGAGCTGCAGTAAGAGGATGAGTTTATCTGGAAGCTCTGTCTCCATGTGCTGTGAGTTAGAGCTGCAGTATGAGGATGAGTTTTACTGAAAGCTCTGTCTCCATGTGCTGTGAGTTAGAGCTGCAGTAAGAGGATGAGTTTAATTGGAAGCTCTGTCTCCATGTTGTGTGAGTTAGAGCTGCAGTAAGAGGATGAGTTTAACTGAAATCTTTGTCTCCATGTTTTGTTCACAGGGTCCAGGTAGATAGGGCTGCGTCACCTGTACCCAGCTGTCTGTCTATGAAGAGTGATTATTCAATGCATCGTCCAATGTACTTCAGTGGAGAGTTCACAGGTGATCAAAGGTAATGAAACACGTTCATATTGCATTATACCTGCAGCAAGTGGATGAGTTTAACTGGAAGCTCTGTCTCCATGTACTGTGAGTTAAAGCTGCTGTAAGAGGATGAGTTTAACTGGAAGCTCTGGCTCCATGTTGTGTGAGTTAGAGTTGCAGTAAGAAGATGAGTTTAACTGGAAGTTCTGTCTCCATGTGCTGTGAGTTAGAGCTGCAGTAAGAGGATGAGTTTAACTGAAAGCTCTGTCTCCATGTGTTGTGAGTTAGAGCTGCAGTAAGAGGATGAGTTTAACTGAAATCTTTGTCTCCATGTTTTGTTCACAGGGTCCAGGTAGATAGGGCTGCGTCACCTGTACCCAGCTGTCTGTCTATGAAGAGTGATCATTCAATGCATCGTCCAATGTACTTCAGTGGAGAGTTCACAGGTGATCAAAGGTAATGAAACACGTTCATATTGAATTATACCTGCAGCAAGTGGATGAGTTTAACTGGAAGCTCTGTCTCCTTCTGCTGTGAGTTAGAGCTGCAGTAAGAGGATGAGTTTATCTGGAAGCTCTGTCTCCATGTGCTGTGAGTTAGAGCTGCAGTAAGAGGATGAGTTTAACTGGATGCTCTGTCTCCATGTGCTGTGAGTTAGTGGTGCAGTAAGAGGATGAGTTTAACTGGAAGCTCTGTCTCCATATGCTGTGAGTTAGAGCTTTAGTAAGAGGATGAGTTTAACTGGAAGCTCTGTCTCCATGTGCTGTGAGTTAGAGCTGCAGTAAGAGGATGAGTTTAACTGAAATCTTTGTCTCCATGTTTTGTTCACAGGGTCCAGGTAGATAGGGCTGCGTCACCTGTACCCAGCTGTCTGTTTATGAAGAGTGATCATTCAATGCATCGTCCAATGTACTTCAGTGGAGAGTTCACAGGTGATCAAAGGTAATGAAACACGTTCATATTGCATTATACCTGCAGCAAGTAGATGAGTTTAACTGGAAGCTCTGTCTCCATGTACTGTGAGTTAGAGCTGCTGTAAGAGGATGAGTTTAACTGGAAGCTCTGGCTCCATGTTGTGTGAGTTAGAGTTGCAGTAAGAAGATGAGTTTAACTGGAAGTTCTGTCTCCATGTGCTGTGAGTTAGAGCTGCAGTAAGAGGATGAGTTTAACTGAAAGCTCTGTCTCCATGTGTTGTGAGTTAGAGCTGCAATAAGAGGATGAGTTTCACTGAAATCTTTGTCTCCATTTCGTGTTCACAGGGTCCAGGTAGGTTGGGCTGGGTCACCTGTACCCAGCTGTCTGCCTATGAAGAGTGACTTTTCAATGTATCATCCAATGTACTTCAGTGGAGAGTTCACAGGTGATCAAAGGTAATGAAACACGTTCATATTGCATTAGACCTGCAGCAAGTGGATGAGTTTAACTGGAGGCTCTGTCTCCTTCTGCTGTGAGTTAGAGCTGCAGTAAGAGGATGAGTTTAACTGGAAGTTCTGTCTCCATGTGCTGTGAGTTAGAGCTGCAGTCAATGGATGAGTTTAACTGGAAGCTCTGTCAAAGTTTGCTGTGAGTTAGAGCTGCAGTAAGAGGATGAGTTTAACTGGAAGCTCTGTCTCCTTGTGCTGTGAGTTACCCTGCGTTCACACAGCGAGAAGCTGGGTTGGTGGGTTGCTCAAGTTTACTATGCTGAGGGAGGTGCAGGAGCTTCCCGTTGTATCCTCTTAGAGGTTTTGTGCACTACATACTTTTGACGAGAAATAAAGGCGTTACAAAAGACGCATATTTCCCATGTAGCCACATATCATCTCCTTTTGTTTCTATAGTTATGTCAGACACTGATTAATATTTGTTATTGCCATCTCGTTAGCCATGTATCTCTCTCTATCTCTCTCACTACTTAGCCACCTAGCTAGCGACCTCTCTATCCCTCTCACTAGCTGGCTAGCGATCTCTCCATATCTCTCTCACTAGTTAGCCACCTAGCTGGTGACCTCTCTATCCCTCTCACTAGCTGGCTAACGATCTCTCCATATCTCTCTCACTAGTTAGCTGCCTAGCTAGCGACCTCTCTATCCCTCTCACTAGCTGGCTAGCGATCTCGCCATATCTCTCTCACTAGTTAGCTGCCTAGCTAGCGATCTCTTTATCTCACAGACTAGCTTGCTAGCAAGCAAGCTAAAACTGCCGTCCAAGTGTCATTTTCAGACGCTTATCCCTGTACTCTTTTTTTAAAAAACGTTGTATAACACCGGGTGTAATTGTGCCATAATGACAATTTGTTCGTCCATTTATTCTCACTGAGCGGGATAATAATTTGCGAAATGGTATCATATTGGTTGGAGAAATAGAAAACCTGAAACTCTGATTGGCTGTTGTCGGGCGATGCCAGCAAAAAGTTATACTGTGAGCAACATTTTTAGGGCAACTTTGGTTGCTCAGTTGCCCAGTTGCTCGTGTTTCTGGGCCTCGCTCAGCTACATAGAGAATGAATGGACTTCCAGCAACTCATCAACCGAGTTACTCACTGTGTGAACGCACTGTTACAGCTGCAGTGAGAGGATGAGTTTAACTGGAAGCTCTGTCTCCATGTGCTGTGAGTTCGAGCTGCAGAAAGAGGATAACTTTCACTGACATCTTTGTCTCCATGCTTTGTTCACAGGGTCCAGGTAGGTTGGGCTGGGTCACCTGTACCCAGCTGTCTGTCTATGAAGAGTGACCATTCAATGAATCATCCAATGTACTTCAGTGGAGAGGTCACAGGTGATCAAAGGTAATGAAACACATTCATATTGCATTACACCTGCAGCAAGTGGAGAGTTTAACTGAAAGCTCTGTCTCCATGTGCTGTGAATTAGAGCTGTAGTAAGAGGATGAGTTTAACTGGAAGCTTGGTCTCCATATTCTGTGAGTTTGAGCAGCAGAAAGAGGATGAGTTTCACTGTAAGCTTTGTCTCCTTGTGCTGTGAGTTAGAGCTGCAGTTAGGTGATGAGTTTAACTGGAAGCTCTGTCAAAGTTTGCTGTGAGTTAGAGTTGCAGTAAGAGGATGTGTTAACTGGAAGATCTGTCTCCATGTTCTGTGAGTTAGGGCTGCAGTAAGAGGATGAGTTTAACTTAAATCTTTGTCTCCATGTTTTGTTCACAGGGTCCAGGTAGATAGGGCTGGGTCACGTGTACCCAGCTGTCTGTCTGTGAAGAGTGACCGTTCAATGGATCGTCCAATCTTCTTCAGTGGAGAGTTCACAGGTGATCAAAGGTAATGAAACACGTTCATATTGCATTAGACCTGCAGCAAGTGGATGAGTTTAACTGGAAGCTCTGTCTCCATGTGCTGTGAGTTAGAGCTGCACTAAGAGGATGGGTTTAACTGGAAACTCTGTCTCCATGTGCTGTGAGTTAGAGCTGCAGTAAGAGGATGATTTTAACTAGAAGCTCTGTCTCCTTGTGCTGTGAGTTAGAGCTGCAGTAAGAGGATGTGTTTAACTGGAAGCTCTGTCTCCATGTGCTGTGAGTTAGAGCTGCACTAAGAGGATGAGTTTAACTGGAAACTCTGTCTCCATGTGCTGTGAGTTAGAGCTGCACTAAGAGGATGAGTTTAACTGGAAACTCTGTCTCCATGTGCTGTGAGTTAGAGCTGCAGTAAGAGGATGAGTTTAACTAGAAGCTCTGTCTCCTTGTGCTGTGAGTTAGAGCTGCACTAAGAGGATGAGTTTAACTGGATGCTCTGTCTCCATGTGCAGTGAGTTAGAGTTGCAGTAAGAGGATGATTTTAACTGGAAGCTCTGTCTACTTGTGCTGTGAATTAGAGCTGCAGTAAGAGGTAGAGTTTAACTGAAAGCTCTGTCTCCATGTTCTGTGAGTTAGGGCTGCAGTAAGAGGATGAGTTTCACTTAAATCTTTGTCTCCATGTTTTGTTCACAGGGTCCAGGTAGATAGGGCTGGGTCACGTGTACCCAGCTGTCTGTCTGTGAAGAGTGACCGTTCAATGGATCGTCCAATCTTCTTCAGTGGAGAGTTCACAGGTGATCAAAGGTAATGAAACACGTTCATATTGCATTAGACCTGCAGCAAGTGGATGAGTTTAACTGGAAGCTCTGTCTCCATGTGCTGTGAGTTAGAACTGCAGTAAGAGGATGAGTTTTACTGGAAGCTCCGTCAAGATTTCCTGTGAGTTAGAGCTGCAGTAAGAGGATGAGTTTAACTGGAAGCTCTGTCTCTATGTGCTCTGAGTTAGAGCTGCAGGAAGAATATGAGTTTAACTCTAAACTTTGTTTCTTGATTTGTTCACAGAATCCACTGCTCACAGCTGTCCAACCATATTGTAAAGAGGAGTTCAGAGAAACTGTTCTCAAAACAGGTATTATTTATACTTTTTTCTATTTTAATATTTGCTTGTGTGATTGTCTTGTACTGTACTCTGCATTTCCTTTGAATATAATCGCATGATAAAAAATGAATTTGTACTCTTTAATTGATAAGTTTGAATATGTAATCAGGTTTTTTAATTTTGTAGAGTGCTACCTGGGCTCACAGAAAGACCCAAATTCAACTTTTTTAGGTCCCAAACACAATGGCTGAGTTCGATTCCAAACAGAGGGTTTTGAAGCATGCAGTTTATAGTCCGAATTTTCCAAATGTATTGCACTGAGAAACTGATTTATTCTATGGGAACTCTTGATTTATCACAAGTAGTGTCTCTACAAAACCACACAATAAAATGTCCAGTGTTAATTCAACTCTCAACTCTCTTAACAGATAATGTTTCATCCCACTGTGCAATGTGGGACCAAATGTTATCTGTTAAGAGTTGAATTAACACTGGACATTTTACTGAGCATTAATCAGGGATTAAAGGTGCACTTCAAACTTGAGGCTTTGGACCTTCTGCATGTATTCTGTTTAAAAGTATCTGTCCCCGTTCTGGCCTTCCTATAAGAGAAAACATGAGACATATTGCAAGAATCTGATTGTTTCAATGGCTCTGATACAGCACACTACTTCATGTGTTTATTTCACACAGTGATACAGCACACCTCTTCATGTGTTTATTTCACACTGATACAGCACACCTCTTCATGTGTTTATTTCACACACTGATACCACACACCACTTCATGTGTTTATTTCACACACTGATACAGCACACCTCTTCATGTGTTTATTTCACACTGATACAGCAGACCTCGCCGTGTGTTTATTTCACACTGATACAGCACACCTCTTCATGTGTTTATTTGACACTGATACAGCACACCTCTTCATGTGTTTATTTCACACTGATACAGCACACCACTTCATGTGTTTATTTCACATACATACAGCACACCTCTTCATGTGTTTATTTCACACTGATACAGCACACCTCGCCATGTGTTTATTTCACACTAATACAGCTGACCAGCAGCCTTGTGAAGCAGAAGGATCTCACTGACTCACTGGAGAGAGATGAGCAGCACAGTAAGAGTTTTCACTCATTGCTACTGTGTCCATTTGAATGCTGAAATGAGCTTAGCAATCAAATATAACAGAGTACAATGTTTTGATTTTTAGCATCTACACTTTCATAATATGTTTTACATCAACAGTCTTGCATATTGAAAACATCACACACTACATGTACACAACGGTGTTTAAATTAAAATATTGCATCCAGCAGTGATTATGGGGCAAGCAAATGCACATGAGATTAAATGTCCCTGAAAGAGATTCAGATCTGGTCTGAGTTTTTATCCAGGATTAATGAGCACTGAGCATAAAAATTATAAGATGATTAAATTACTACATGACCCATGAAGACCATATTTACCACATCATACTATGAAAAATTAAGAAATTGAATGTGATAAAGGAATTGAATCCTTTTTCATTGTTTGATATGTTTTCATTTTGTGTGTAGAGCACACTGTGAGAAGTGTGTAACACCTTAAGAGGTGTGTAAACCATTGTGAAAATGGACTGCATATGTATTTTTTATTATCTGTTCTGTTATTTTAAACATTGTTTCTCATGTTTCCTCTCCTCAGATACATCCATAGAAAGAGCTCAGAAGCTGCTGAAAACTGCTCTGAAGAAGAAGTTTGAATGCATATTTGAAGGTTTAGCAAAGCAGGGCAACCCAACCCTCCTCAATGAGATCTATACAGAGCTCTACATCACAAAGGGGGGAAGTGGGGGGGTCAATGATGAACACGAGGTCAGACACATTGAGACAGCATCCAAGAGACACACCACACTGGAGACTGCAATCCTCTGCAATGACATCTTTAAGCCTTTACCTGGACAACAGAGACCCATCAGAACTGTGCTTACAAAGGGCATCGCTGGCATTGGGAAAACCGTCTCTGTGCAGAAGTTCATTCTGGACTGGGCAGAAGGAAAAGCCAATCAGGACATTGATTTCATCTTCACTCTTCCTTTCCGAGATCTGAATCTGAAAAAGGAGAGAGATTTTAGTCTCATGAAACTTCTGCAGCACTACTTTCCGCAGCTGAAAGAGATCAAAAGTTTTGAAGATGAAGTCAAAGTTTTGTTCATCTTTGATGGTCTGGATGAGTGTCGACTTCCTCTAGATTTCCAAAGCAATAAGATCTGCTGTGATATAACAGAGTCATCATCAGTGGATGTGCTGCTGACCAACCTCATTCTGGGGAATCTGCTTCCCTCTGCTCTCCTCTGGATCACCTCCCGACCAGCAGCAGCCAATCAGGTCCCTCCTGAGTGCGTCCACCAGGTGACAGAGGTACGAGGGTTCAATGACCCACAGAAGGAGGAATACTTTAGGAAGAGAATCAGGGATAAGAAAAAGGCCAGCAGAATTATCTCACACGTAAAGTCATCTAGGAGTCTGAACATCATGTGTCACATACCAGTCTTCTGCTGGATTTCTGCCACTGTACTGGAGACAATGTTGGGTAAATTAGGCAATAGAAAAATGCCCAAAACTCTGACTGATATGTACACACACTTTCTGCTCATTCAAACTAATGTGAAGAATGAGAAGTATCATGGCACCGATGTGACAAACCCAGAAATCTCAGAGTCCGATACAGAAATCCTCCTTAAACTGGGGCAGCTGGCTTTTCTACAGCTGGAAAAGGGCAATCTGATATTCTATGAAGAGGACCTGAGAGAGAGTGGCATTGATGTCAGTGAAGCTTCAGTGTACTCTGGGGTGTGCACAGAGATCTTTAAAGAGGAGTGTGGGTTGGATCAGGAGAAGGTCTACTGCTTCGTGCATCTGAGCATTCAGGAGTATCTGGCTGCGTTGTTTGTGTTTCATTCATGTGTGAATGAGAACAGAAATGTACTCAGAGCAGAAGAGTCAAAACCTCGCAGGGACAGAGTGCAGCTGTCTGAGTTACACCGGACTGCAGTGGATCAGGCCTTAGAGAGTAAGAATGGACACCTGGACCTTTTCCTCAGATTCCTTCTAGGCCTCTCTCTGGACTCCATTCAGACTCTATTAGGAGGAATACTGACACAGACAGGAAGCAGATCACCTGTACCAGATTGGATAAAAGCACTATATAAATACAGTCCATTTACCATTTACCATTTAGATCCACAGACACAGACAGGAAGCAGATCATCTGTACCAGTCCCACAGAAAGAGAGCAGTTCAAAGAGCATTAGGAACACAGTCCAGTACATTGGGATGAAGATCAAAGAAGAATCTTCAGCAGAAAGGACCATCAATCTGTTCCACTGTCTCAATGAACTGAATAAAAACACTCCAGTGGAAGAAATAAAGAAGTTCCAGAGATCAGGAAAACACTCTAATGAAAAGCTGGAACCACACCAATGTTCAGCTCTGGCCTTTATGTTACTGATGACAGAGGAGGTCCTGGATGAGTTTCACTTGAAGACCTACAACACATCAGCAGCAGGTCATCAGAGACTGCTACCAGTACTCAGAAACTGCAGGAAGGCCATGTGAGTATTATGTAATTATTAAAGTAGATAATGACAGCATGTTATTATAAACACTTCATAGTTAAAGTGAACATAGAATACAATAGAATTGTCAGGCAAGTGAGAATTATGATTTTTGAGTCAAGCTATTTTAACAGATTGTGCCCTCATTTAATGAATACAGAAGTACCATCAAATGTAAAAAATGTATCCAACATGTAAAATGTATTTTATTAGATTTAATTAACATATTATCATTAAAGATACCAGTTATTAAATGCATCATGAATTCCTTGTTAGGCAAACCAATGTGATGGATCAATAATGGTCCAAACATACAACTCACAGATTTAAATGAAGGGAGGGTATAGTATGTTACAGTATTAAGATGAACATATTCCCCATCAAATAAAAAAATACAAGCTACACTTCCTTTACACAAAATTAGACAGACATGGAAAATAAATAATATAATTGTGAAAAAAATGAATGAAAGGTACCGCAGAACCACAGCTTGTCTGTCCCACTGTGACCCAGGATGGTAAAATAAGCAGCTAAAGAATCAAGACCAGAGATAAAGAATCAAGACCAGAGATCCAAGACTGTGATCAAAATAGACCAAGGCAGAGCTGAGAAGCAAGGCAAATGGCACAAGATCACAGGCTCACTTTTGCTTTACAGGCCAACACTTTATTTCAATTTTTTTATAATTTGTATTTTAACAAAGGAGCTTTGTCACTAAGCAGCTTTACAGAGAACCGGCCCCCAAAGAGTAAGCCTAGGGCAACAGTGGCAAGGAAAAACTCCCTGACTGATAACAGGAAGAAACCTTGAGCAGAACCGGACTCAGAGGGGGAACCCATCTGCCGCGGGCAGGCACCGGTTTGTTATGGAAAATCAACAGTGGCAGGAGGCGGGGGTGCCCAGCTGGTCTAGCTGGTCTAGGGCTGGAGCTGCGGGTCGGGGGGGGTGCTCAGCAAACTTGGGCTAGAGCTCCGGGCAGGTGCCCAGAGCCGAGGAAGACGAGAATAAAGCACATTGTTAGGGGGTTCAAATGGTAGATTAGCAAGCAGAGCAGAAGAGACAGAGGTGCCTGTGTGCGATAAGGAAAACCCCGGCAGAATAAGGCTATGGCAGCATAGCTAAGGGAAACAGAGGCAGGGGCCAACGCAGCCATGAGGGCAGGCTTGAGACAGTCATCACCAGACCATGACCGGTTCAGCTTAACACAGCACTACCAATGATGATCCAGTGACAGCACTAACCGCTCAGTCTGCCAGAGACTCTATAGCTATGCCTGCCACCCACTCCTGCCCCTCAAATATAAGAGAGACTAAAAATATATGTTTTGAGCCTAGCTTTAAATAAGGTGATAGTGTCTGCGCCCCGAACATGGGCAGGCAACTTGTTCCACAGGAGGGGAGCACGATAGGAGAAGGCTCTACCACCTATGGTACTTTTAGATATTCTAGGAATAACAAGGAGGCCTGCACCCTGCGAACAGAGCGTTCGTGAGGGAATATAAGGAAGAAGTAAATCATTTAAGTACAAAGGGGCAAGCCCATGTAAGGCTTTAAAGGTAAGAAGTAGTATCTTATAGTCTATTCGGAATTTAACTGGCAACCAGTGAAGCGATGCTAACACTGGGCTGATGTGCTCGAATCTCCTTGTTCTAGTGAGAATACGAGCTGCTGCATTTTGAATTAGCTGGAGCCCTTCAGAGAGGAATTTGCACATCCAGACAAAAGAGCATTGCAGTAATCTAATCTTGAAGTAGCAAAAGCATGAGCTAGCTTTTCTGCATCATGTAAGGACAGTATTTTCTGAATTTTTGAGATGTTTCTCAAGTGATGAAAAGCAACCCTGAACCAAGAGAGTGCCTGTCCAAGGAGGCCTGCAAGATTTTCAAGTCTATCCAGAGGGATGAGGTGATCAACTGTGTCAAATACCACACTTAAGTCTAGAAGCACAGGTACAGAGATGCAGCCATGGTCGGAAGCGAGGAGTAGGTCATTGAGTACTTTGACCAGGGCTGTTTCAGTGCTGTGAGAGGGTCCAAAGCCAGATTGAAAAACTTCCAATATATGATTGGAGTGCAAAAATGAACCAAGTTGTTTTGAAATGGCCTTTTCTAGTATTTTAGAAAGAAAGGGAGGTTCGAGATAAGCCTGTAGTTAGACAGGTCATTCACATCCAAGTTTGGCTTCTTAAGAAGGGGTTTGATGGCTGCAAGTTTAAGAGTCTGTGGTATGTGTCCAGATGCTAAAGACACATTGACAATATGTAACATTGGTGTTCCAATCACTGGTAATAGCTCCTTGAAAAGCTTCGTAGGGATAGGGTCTAGAAGACAAGTAGAAGATTTTTAGGAATTAACTATGGCATTAAACTCCATGAGATCTATTGGAGCACAAGAGTTCAGATAGGCCGCCCGTCTTTCTGAAGATTCTTCTGAAGATTCTGCATCCATGCGTTGAGCGGATGGAAGGGCAGACCCTATATGAGGGGTGGTAGGAGAACTTTGAATCTTGCCCCTGATTTTTATAATTTTGTCATCAAAGAAATTCATGAAGTCATTGCTACTAAATGATATTGAGGCACATGGATCAACTTGATTCTTGGTCAGCCTGGCAACAGTGTTAAACAGGTGCCTAGGATTGTTTCTATTTTCATCTATTAAAGTAGAAAAGTATGAGGAACGTGCTGTGGAGAGGGCATGTTTATAAGTTAGTAGACTGTCTTTCCAGTCCTGGAGGAATACCTGCAATTTAGTAGAACGCCATTTGCGCTCAAGTTGGCGTGAAGCTTGTTTGAGAGCAGGAGTATGGTCATTGTACCAGGGTGCTAATTTCTTATAGCGGACTTTCCTCTTCTTAAGAGGTGCGATAGTATCCAGGGTTCTGGAAAGTACGTAATTTATGTTGTCTGTCAGCTGATCAATTGAGCTAATGCTTGCATTTTTGTATGTGTTTGGGTGGGAGCCAAGAAAATCCCCACAGTGCACAAATGAGCCTGGGAGCTCATTAATAAAAGCATTTGCAGTCCTGGAGGAAAGCTTACAGATAAGGTAGAATGAAGGATCTGGTGACACATGACAGACTTGTGAAAGTTGGAAAGTAATTAAATAATGGTCTGATAGCACAGGGTTTTTAGGCATAACTGCTATATTTGCTATTTCTGTATCATAAGTTAAGACCAGATCAAGAGTATGGTTATGAGAATGTGTGGACTGATGTATATGTTGATCGAAGCCAATAGATTCAGTGATAGACAAGAGTGCTGATCTGAGAGGATCACTTTCACTATCCATGTGAATATTGAAGTCCCCTACAATTACTACTTTATCTGAATTAACAACCAGGCTGGAAAGGAAATCAGCAAACTCAAGTAAAAAGCCACTGTATGGCCCTGGTGGCCTGTATACAATTGCAAGGATAAAACGGACTGCTTTTTTGTCTGGATGTGCAAAACTGAGAACAAGCACTTCAAAAAAGTTACATTTGAAGCCGGATTTCTAAGTAGCAAAAAAATTTAAATGATATACAGCAGCAACACCACCGCCACGACCCGTCAGACGGGGAACGTGAGTATAGCTGTAGCCAGGAGGGGTGGATTCATTTAAGGCAATATACAGTTTTAAGCCAAGTTTCAGTTACACATAAGATTTCAACTTGGTGATCAGTAATTAATTCATTTACAAGAGTTGCCTTAGGGGCTAGTGATCTGATATTAATTAATCCAATTTTTAGCTGAGTTTGGTCTGCCGCATTATTAGTAGAATAACAAGGTCTGATTTTTTGGCAGATTAGCCATACAAACACCCCTATGGTCTTTATTGAACTAACATTTGTCCTTAACTTTGACTTGGACAAGTAAACACAAGTGTTACTCTTATTCTTATCTAACTCAGTTTGGTGAAGTAGTTTGAACTGTGTTTGTGTAGAAAAAAGAATCCCTCCTTTTAAATGTCAGTCAGTTAAGGACGAATGTTGATTGAATCAAATCCATGTTTTTCAAAAGGGGGGAAGAATCCCCCTTTTATCCCTAGTCATGCATAGATAATTTGTGAGTGGGAGATGACCAGAGAGAGCCTGCTCAGTCTGTACCCCTCTTACATTGTTCAAGAAGATGAGATATTTTTTCAACATTATGATTAATGTAATGCTGGGTTTGGTTTGGGAGAGGCAAGTGTGGTTATGAATGAAATGTTTGTGTTACTGTATTGTGAGATTAGGTCAGGCAGTAAATGCACCATGTTACAAGGCCAGTAGTGCCACCCTGGTCTCTGCTTTATTCTGGTGTAGGCTGACCCAGAATCCAATAGTGCCTGTAGACAGAGTGAAAACAGGAAGGTAGAGGAATTGTAGGATATAAGGGGTGTCAGGGTGAGGTCTTCTCAGGGGACTGTTAAAGTGCCTGTTTTTGAGGTAATACTGTGGCTTATCTCAGGCTAAAGTCTGGCCTGTACAAGGTTCTGAAGTTTCCTAAAGCCTGGAAAAAGCTAAATGGTGTCTCCTTGGACAGCACCATCAAATGTATCACTATTCCAACAAAAGGAACTCAAAGGGATCATTAACAGTTCCTACATAGCTTTGGTTTCACTACCTGGTTATATGTAACACCAGCAGAACAGATGCACTGCACTACATGGTTATATATAACCTCAGCAAAACAGACAGACTGCACTACAGTACCTGGTTATATGTGAACAGATCACTTTTTTGCATTCCTGTTTCTAAAGTGAATCTGGCTTTTGCTGTGTATTGGCTTGCAATGCTGTGGGAAGTTTCTCACAGTTACCAGCAAAAGTAAAGAAGCAGAGCCTAACTCACTATCCACCCTGAAAGATGTGTGTTATTTCTTGCATCTTTAATTTGGTTGTATCTGTGGCAAATGTCAGAAGAAAGGGGGCCATTTGGGTAAGAATTTCATCTGTAGAACTGTCAGAGAGTTCTGTCCAACAGGACGTCTAATTCTCAGGCCCAAAGTGCTGCAGTTGGAGATTGTAGCAAAGTCATTTTCCTCAGAGCATCAGTAACTTTAAATCCTCAATATAACTCTTCATCACTTTATGTGATTACTGTTACATTGCACATATCAGATTTTACAGTATATTGCGCTATTTAATCATACAATAATATATAAACTCTTCTTTGCAGACTGAACAGGTGTGACCTCACAGGGAAGTCCTGTGAAATTGTGGCCTCTGCTCTTCAGTCATCAAACTCACCCCTGAGAGATCTGGACCTCAGCTACAATAACCTGGGAGGTTCAGGAGTGAAGCTGCTCTGTGCTGCACTGAGTCCAAACTGTAAACTGCAGAAACTGGGGTGAGTAGTGCTGTGTAATTCAACAGCAGTTGGCTTTACTTATCTTGCTAGGCAGAGGGTAGAGGTTGCACAGGGTCATTATATAGCAGGGACACAAGGAGACTCCTCACTGCTATATAGAGCACCATGTCATTATATAGCAGGGACACAAGGAGACTCCTCACTGTCCTATATAGAGCAAAGGGTCATTATATAGCAGAAACACAAGGAGACTCCTCACTGCTATATTGAGAACAGGGTTATTATATGCACCTTTAGCTGCTCCAAACAAAACTGGCACCAACCCACCATACTGTCCATAGCCCAGCTCCCAAACACAATCTAAAAGCACCCTCACCTTGGCCTGGAAGCTAGGCCTCTTATAGAGCCCATGGTTAGGTAATGGGCCACAGCTGATGTGATTGCACTGAACCACAGCTGCAGCTATACCCGTCTGTAGGGCCGATGCTGCCCCCTGGTGGACTGCACCCCAATTCCCTTCCTGGCATCACATGTTAAACAGGCAAAAGCTTTGAGGATATGCTGTGAAGCACTCAGAACAACACTAATTAATGCATTACTAATGAGATGGGAGAAATACCACTGAGGCATAGATGGATAAAGCTTGCTTTGCATAACTGGATTAAGTTTAAATGATCTAGTGTAGATCACCCTGCTATGCATCCTATTGAGGACACATGGGAAGTGGACATGCAAGGGCAGAAAGAGGAGAAAAGCTCTTATTAATTGTGCAAGTATGCAATGGGGAAAGCTACAATTAGAGGGGAAAAGACATGGCTCCTTCAACCTGCTGGTCTGTCATCTCCCCATGGTTTCTTCTGGATCCTGTAATAGACCTAGCTGTGTTAGGAAAGAACAGAACTGACACAGAGGGCCTCTTACAGTAAGTTCAGCTGACGCACAGCTGCAGCAAGTGTGGGGTGGATATCTGCAGATCCTCAGTATCACTCTTCATCACTCAACACGATTACTGTTACATTGCACATATCAGATTTTACAGTATATTGCGCTATTTAAAAATACAATAATATATCAACTCTCTTTTGCAGACTGATACAGCTGTGGCCTCACAGAGAAGTCCTGTGAAATTGTGGCCTCTGCTCTCCAGTCATCAAACTCGCCCCTGAGAGATCTGGACCTCAGCTACAATAGCCTGGGAGATTCAGGAGTGAAGCTGCTCTGTGCTGGACTGATGAGTCCAAACTGTAAACTACAGAGACTGGACCTCAGCTACAATAACCTGGGAGATTCAGGAGTGAAGCTGCTCTGTGCTGGACTGATGAGTCCAAACTGTAACCTACAGACACTGGGGTGAGTAGTGCTGTGTACTGTGTGACCTTAACTAAATAGAATTAGTGATTATGGATCTGTGCAGTGAAATATAGGGTTTCCAGCAGAGGTTTAGCCTGCTGTATTAGGGTGGGCTGGTAGAAATAATAGGAGGGCAACTTGGGCGCAGTTTGTCACTAGGATCGGTGTCACCCAGTGCGCTCGACGGGGGGACGGGGGGATGGGGTGCTGTTGGAAGCTGCCCGGGGGGCGGGGTGTGGGGGGGGGGGATGGGGTGCTGGCGGGCGTGGGCACGTGTTATGCATTAAATTCATATAGCACTTCTCGTCACATTAAAGACCATCTTGCAGGTTAAATTTTTGACGAAATGTATACTTAACCTTGTCTGTAAATGACCATTTGAAAAGTTAAAAAAGTTGATGCAGGCTTGAATAATTTTTACAAGACATAAGGGCACAAATTCAGAGGAACCACAACAGCCACAGACACTCAGACAGCATCTGAAGTCTTTCCTCAAAACTTTTATCGTTCATACCAGGAACCAGTTTGGTTTCCCTTCTTTCAACCTTTTCCAGATCCTCTATATCTTTCTTGTAGTACAGTCCCCAGAACTGCACACAGTTCACTAAGTGTGGTCTGACAAAGGTATTGTATAAAATAAGTATAACTTCCTTGGATTTACAGGGCTCCAGACTAACTTTTTACATTGGATGCACTGGTGCGCCTAACTTTTTCATTTAGGTGCAGCAGCACATAATTTAGTTAGACCCAAAATTTTTCACCGCGCCTTTTGGCAGCGTAATAATACATTTTAAGTGTTACCTTTTTTGTCAGTTCCCATACACATTGGTAATTTCTTAACACATTATGTAAATGATTGTAAACAGGAATAAAGGTGCAGATAAATGTTTTTTCTTTATTTAAATGACAGCACAAATAAGAAATGGCAATAACCTCAATTGTTTAAAAAATATACTTAAAAAGTGCTGATGTTTAAAGTGCTTGACAAACTCAAATAAATAAATCAAACTCAAATAACTCAAATAAAAGTGTGCGCTGCTCCCGGAGGAGTACAGGGCGCGGTTTCACACATACACACTAGTGATGCACGGATCGGCTCTGACGTCATCAGAATCCACATGTACGCATAAATCATCCACCCGCCACCCACCCGAACAAATTATTTTCTCCGATTTAGAGACCCGCACCCGATCACACATTACCGCTATTTCTCATTATTTCGCAGCTGTTGCATATGACATGGTAAATGGTAAATGGACTGCATTTATATAGCGCTTTTATCCAAAGCGCTTTACAATTGATGCCTCTCATTCGCCAGAGCAGTTAGGGGTTAGGTGTCTTGCTCAAGGACACTTCGACACGCCCAGGGCGGGGTTTGAACCGGCAACCCTCCGACTGCCAGACAATCGGTCTTACCTCCTGAGCTATGTCGCCCCTAATATACCCTGCACTTGACTCGTCATTCACTAAATCGCTCCCACATGGAACTTTTCTGCCCTTCCTTTTTTTAATTCTCCTTTTTTTATTTTTCTCTCGGATCTATTTTGCCTCCATTGCTGCTTAAGACAAATGGACGCCGCAATTGGCACAACGAGAGTCTAGTCTGCTAATTCGCGCCTGACGAAAAATGAAGCTTAAAATATGTTCACATTTTAGAGAATGTAATTAATATTTTCCTCATTAATGATGTGTTATTTCACCCACCCGCAACCCTTCCGCTATTAATCAGAATGTTAATTTTTATGACTCGGCCCACCCGATCCGCAGATTAACCGTGGTGCCCGCGGATATAACTGCGATCCGCACATCACTAACACACACATGCCTTATTTTTTTCCCCACTCGCATTCAGCGAAGAAGAATATCAGGGTCAGAGCCAATCAGATGCAGAGTAGAGGCGGGTCTTCGCAGACAGGTGGGGAAAAAAAATAACGCTACACACACACACAGACAGACAGACCTGCTAAATGTCAGGCGCACCGGTGCGACCAATGAAAATGTTTAGTCGCACTTCACAGATTTTTGGTCGCATGTGTACCCAAAATGGTCGCACTCTGGAGCCTTGATTTATACTCACTACTATCCCAGCATCCTGTTGGCTTTTTTACTGCAACAGCACAGTGCCTAGAACCTGAAAGGTTTTGATCAACTATCACTCCCACAATTGAGCACATTCCAATGTTGTTCCTCCCATAAAGTAATCTAGCCTTGTGTTATTATTTCCCACATGTAGAACTTTACATTTAGCCTTATTGAGTTTCATTTGCCAGGTTTCTGCCCACTTCTGGATTCACTTCTGTCACATATTGCAGTCTTCATCCATCCCCATTATTCACTACCTGCTCTGCACTCTAATGAAATCCATACTTATACTAGAGCTACCGCGGTTACTGCATTACCGCGGTAACGCAATCACGTGTTGACGACAGGGAAACTTAATGCTACAGGGCATAGGTGGCTTGCTGCCCTAGCCACATACGATTACGAAGTAAAATATCGCCCTGAGAAGGTCAATGTTGAGGCTGATTTGCTTTCCCGAAACTGGACACTGAGACGTGGAGAAACCTTTCACA
Source organism: Anguilla anguilla (assembly GCF_013347855.1). Classification (NCBI taxonomy): domain Eukaryota; kingdom Metazoa; phylum Chordata; class Actinopteri; order Anguilliformes; family Anguillidae; genus Anguilla; species Anguilla anguilla. The sequence continues at coordinate 539,566 of NC_049219.1, read as the reverse complement.
GGGTGATGTGAAGGCGATTTGTGGTCGTGTGCATGTGCAGGAGTCTAGTGACAGTGATGTGCACTTGGCAGACAAACCAGGTGTTCCAGCAGAAGGTGTTCCTGAGCTGTATGCTTTTGCAACTCATCTCAATTTGGGTCAGCTAGAACAGTTCACCCGAGAAGACTTGCGAGAAGCACAGCTAGAGGACAGTGTTCTCAGAGTAGTTAGAGAGGCTTTGAACACAGGTCAGTGGCCGGCAAACTAGAGCTGCCGCGGTTACTGCATTACCGTGGTAACGCAATCACGTCACGTCCACCGCAGAGTCAAGCTGATCACCGCTTCACCGCTGGGTTTTGTTTTTTTCCCGTTTATTTTAGGCCAATTGTTTATGTTCCAATTTTTACTTGTAAAAGTTGTGATCTGAAATAAATGCGATGCAATTTTAAAAATAATTATAATTATAATTGTGTAGCCTATTTTCTTCACTCCATGTGTTCGAAAGTTTTCACTCACAGTTGCGCAGTTAACGTTCTGATCGGAGAAAGTGTCACCCAGAACGTGCTTTGCAACTGTTGGCTATGGACAGTTTTCGCTTCAAATTAGGCTAAAAACATGGATCTTGTAGCGAAACCCAACGTTACTTCTCCTGTTTGGGAACATTTTGGCTTTGAGCCCGATGAAGATGGAAAGCCAAAGAATTTGGATGAGGCAGTTTGCCGCATTTGCAGCAAGAAAATCAACGTCATGCGAGGAAACAGGACAAATCTAGCATCGCATCTTAGGACCACTCACCGTCCGTTATACGATGCAATGAAAGGCACCCCATCTACCTCGGGAGGTACTGGCTCGGCACTACGTCAGTTAGGAGTCTCAGAGGCATTTGCCAGAGTGACTAAATACAACCGGGACAGCAACAAGTGGCGAGCACTTACAACAACTGTAACAAAGTATTTGGTTGTGGAGATGGTGCCTTTCCGGACTGTAGGAAAGCCATCATTCCGAGCTATGCTTCAGTCCTTCGACAAGCAGTATGAACTGCCGGGCAGAACCTATTTTTCGGAAACAGCCATTCCAGAAATGTACTTGAAAGTAAAAAACGAAATCGTAGCTGGAGGTTTAAATTATTATTTTTTTATGGCGGTTACCGCAACGGTTTGAATGGCTTCGCTAATTTTAGCAGTAAGGAAATAAATCAATACCACGGCAGCTCTAACTTATACCCCACTCTCTTTCTCATGCTGACCTTGTGTTGAAGATGAGTTGTATTCCTTCACATTACACACCTGTGTGTTCTACAGAGTTGTGGTGTTTCTGAAGATGTTGAGCATAAAATCAGATATTATGACTGTTGGTAAAATCAACTATTGGTCGATAGGGTATGTGTGTACATCTTAGGGAAGAGTGTCAATCTGATCAACATGCAAACTGCTGTTTAGGTGCAATGTTACATCACTTAGTTTTGTCACTCTTCTGTGGTTCCAATCCAAAGCTAAAGTCTGGATTTCAGAACATTTAAATTCTACAGCAGTTGGCTTTACTTATCTTGCTAGGCAGAGGGTAGAGGTTGCGCAGGGTCATTAGATAGCAGAAACACAAGGAGACTCCTTACTGCTAAATAGAGCACTGGGTCATTATATAGCAGGAACACAAGGAGAGTCCTCACTGCTATATAGAGCACAGGGTCATTATATAGCAGGAATACAAGGAGACTCATCACTGCTGTATAGAGCACAGGGTCATTATATAGCAGGAACACAAGGAGACTCCTCACTGCTATATAAAGCACAAGGTCATTATATGCACCTTTGGCTGCTCCACCAACCCGCCGTACTGTCCATAGCCACGCTCCCAAACACCATCTAAAAGCACCCTCCCCTTGGCCTGGAAGCTAGGCCTCTTATAGAGCCCATGGTTAGGTAATGGGCCACAGCTGCAGCAATACCTCTCTGTAGGGCCGATGCTGCCCCCTGGTGGACAGCACCCCAATTCCTTTCCTGGCATCACATGTTAAACAGGCAAGAGCTTTGAGGATATGCTGTGGGGCACTCAGAACAACACCAATTAATGCATTACTAATGAGATGGGAGAAACACCACTGAGGCATAGATGGATAAAACTTGCTTCGCATAAGTGTATTAAGTTTAAATGATCTAGTGTAGATCACCCTGCTAAGAATCCTGTTGAGATCTCATGGGAAGTGGACATGCAAGGGATTAATTGTTAATTAATTATGCTGCAACATGATCAACAGACAAACCAACTAATAAATAACTCTCCAGTGCTTCCTCAGGCAGTATGTGAGAAGGGCATCCAATTGATCTGGCGTAATCTGAATTATGGAGTGAAACATTCAGGCGAAGAGCCACTTCCTCCAAATGGCTGAACACTACAGGGTCAATCTCTGTGATGCAGCTACCTGGAACAAACTGTCAAGGCATCCACAGAAAAGAGCACATAATGATGACTAGCATTTTCAGCTAGGTCAGCCAGGCTCAAGCCTCTGGCTATCTCTTGCCTGTATAGGAAACAACAGTTTTCCTATTTGGCTCAATTCTGAAAATATAACTAGAACTAGATTAATCATTTTTAATACAAACCATTCACACCTACATCCTAATTATGATTTCATACCATAATGGAATTTCTGGGACGTGCCATTCAGAAACTGACATGGCGAGCTAACCTAAAGTTTTAATACCTTTAAAGGTTCACACAAAGTAAGGTAACTCAATACAGTTTGATGTTTTAGGATGCAAACACTGTTTTTAATCTATCTATTGATTACATTTAAATGTTTTTCATAGCCTATTGCCAACTGGTGAAAACTTATCACGATACTGTACATTTGTAGTGTAGTCAGGTTATCCACTAGGTGGAGCCCTAGGCTTTTTGAAGCAGGATATACCAACCAATGTAAGACGTCAGTGAGGTAGTGAGGTAGCTTGTTCAGGAGATTGAGTGCAGCCGTGCTGTATGTATGCCACAGTTCTTTAAGCTCCAATGTAAAGTTTATCATAAACTCTTCTATGTGGTCCTGTTCTTTTCCCTTCTCAAGTTATCCCAGCATTATTCTGCAGTTCCCGTTGAATGTCTTCCCTTTTCAGTCCTGTTATGTTCCCTTGCTCTGGAGCTGATTGCTCTATCAAAAATATGCAATCTGTTAGTCACGAAAAGACTGTTTACTATTACATACATTTGGATCTTTGATATGCACACACATTACAGCACCCAAAAAATACTTATGGTAAAACAATGTGCTTACATATCACCAAAACAAACTTTTATTTGGCAATATCTCCCAAAATGTTTATCAAAATCCCTCACCTTTCGTTGGAGAGAAAGCAAGGGTCATTCTGAGTGTTTATCCTGAAATACGTCACTCAAGCTGCACTACCTAACCAAAAAAATAAAATCTGTGTTACGTTTTGCCCTGCTCTGCCCTACTAACGTAAATGTGGTAAAAAGCAACCGGTGTTGAAGCAAGGCATGTACAGTGAATCTACGTACTCTGGTATCGATCAACCAATTGAAATATTGTGACACTATGACATTTTCATTGACAGTCCCCTCATTAACATATGGATGAAAAAATACAGAAATAAATACAGACATATATATATATATATATATATATATATATATACAGGCATAAATGAATCAAAACATAAATAAGGATATAAATATATACAGAAATAAATGAATCAAGCAATAAATAAATATGGAAATGAACATCCACAGAAATGAATGAATCAAGAAATAAATATGGAAATAAATGCAAATACCAATTTGTCAGATTTTGTCTATTCATTTATTTGTACATTCATTAATTTTTACATTTTCTTGCTTTTGTATTTATTTATTTATTTATTTATTATTTTTACATTTTTGGTCCTCCATATACCTGTAGTACCAGTCAGTGGAAATAATCAGTTGTGGTGTTTCTCTGCAGCCAGCAGATGGCGATGCAGTGTATTTCATTTGCCACCTTGGTTACATTATTAGATGAAGATTGAATGTTTTTAAAATATAAAGATGTTTGTAGACTGAAGGTGAGGTAAAGTACACCATAGTGATCATACTAGTGCAGTTTCTTGTGTTAGCAAATTAAATATGTTTGCAATCATGTTGTTTGCCATGTGATATCATCGCGACATGGAACAGTTTTGTTAATGAAATCCTTGCAGGAAGCCCCCAACCTTGAGTTGAATTGGCTCCTTATTTTTAGTTATTTTTTGTTAATTGAGCCAAGTGATAACCTTTTTTTTATGGATTAGTCAGAATACTTTATGGACGTAATTAATATAAACGCTTCCTTTTTTTGTGTGTACTGTGTACATCCCAGGAATGCAGGTACTGTACAAATAGGAAATTCCACATTTATCTGCTGCCAAGGTGCACAGTGTGACAATTAGCAGTGAATTTCAATTGTGTGTGTGTGTTTGTGTATACGTATGTGTGTTATATGTGTGGCGTGTGTATGTGTGTGTGTCTGTGTGTGTGTGTGTGTGTATGTGTGTTGTGTGTGTGTGTGTGTGTGGTCTCTTCACAGGCTGGGTTGGTGTAATCTCACAGAGGGCTGCTGTGATGTTCTGGCCTCAGTCCTGCACTCTCCTCACTCAGAGCTGAGAGATCTGGAGCTCAGAGACAATGAGCTGCAGGATTCAGGAGTGAGAGCGCTCTCTGCTGGACTGGAGGACCCACATTGTAAACTGCAGAGACTGGGGTGAGTACAAACACAAACCCCTTCAATCAAAAAGGGTTCCAATGTGACACAATACATCACTAATGTTAATAATGAAAAAATATGGCACTGATATTACTAATGTTTTTAATGTTAAAATAGACAAGAGAGTTATTTTTCTTCACAGAAATAAAGCAACATTTTCCTGTTCTTCCTCTTGGTAGAAACACATTTTAAATCTGACATCAGTTGGAAAAAACATATTTTTGAGAAGCGTCAAATCATTTCTATTCATACATTAATTATGAAATTTCATTGAATCTGTTCAAATTTAGTTTAACTGGTCATTTTCTTAAATAGTCATGGTTAATTCCACAACCCTGTTATCACTGCTAGGTGTTTGACACACACAGCCCTGTTAGTTTATTTTAATGTGTGTAAGGTGTGTAACACACTTCACACAGCCCTGTTAGTTTATTTTAATGTGCTGTAAGGTGTGTAACACACTGCTGTGTCTTTGACACACACAGCCCAGTTAGTTTATATTAATGTGTGTAAGGTGTGTAACACACTACTATGTGTTTGACACACACAGCCCGTTAGTTTATATTAATGCGTGTAAGGTGTGTAACACACTGCTATGTGTTTGACACACACAGCCCTGTTAGTTTATATTAGTGTGTGTAAGGTGTGTAACACACTGCTATGTGTTTGACACACACAGCCCTGTTAGTTTATATTAATCTGTATAAGGTGTGTAACACACTGCTATGTCTTTGACACACACAGCCCTGTTAGTTTATATTAATGTGTGTAAGGTGTGTAACACACTACTATGTGTTTGACACACACAGCCCTGTTAGTTTATGTTATTGTGTGTAAGGTGTGTAACACACTGCTGTGTCTTTGACACACACAGCCCTGTTAGTTTATAATAATGTGCTGTAAGGTGTGTAACACACTACTATGTGTTTGACACACACAGCCCTATTAGTTTATAATATTGTGTGTAAGTTGTGTAACACACTGCTCTGTGTTTGACATGCACAGCCCTGTTAGTTTATATTAATGTGTGTAAGGTGTGTAACACACTGCTATGTGTTTGACACACACAGCCTTGTTCGTTTATATTAATTTGTGTAAGTGTGTGTAGTACACTGCTATGTGTTTAACACACACAGCCCTGTTAGTTTATATTAATGTGTGTACGGTGTGTAACGAACTGCTATGTGTCTGACACACACAGCCCTGTTAGTTTATATTAATGCATGTAAGGTGTGTGTGTCCTCTCTGTAGGCTGTCAGGCTGTAGAGTCACACAGAGAGGCTGTGATTCTCTGGCTTCAGCTCTGTGTTCAAACCCCTCACACCTGAGAGTGCTGGACCTGAGATACAATCACCCAGGAGACTCAGGAGTGAGAGCGCTGTCTGCTGCTAAACTGGACACACTCACACTGCTGTAAGTACAGAGAGTTTCCACAATGCACCTCACAAACACACACACACACACACCTGAGAGAGCTGGACCTGAGACACAATCACCCAGGAGACTCAGGAGTGAGAGCGCTGTCTGCTGCTAAACTGGACACACTCACACTGCTGTAAGTACAGAGAGTTTCCACAATGCATCTCACACACACACACACACATACACACACACACACACACACCTGGGAGAGCTGGACCTGAGATACAATCACCCGGGAGACTCAGGAGTGAGAGTGTTGTCTGCTGCTAAACTGGACACACTCACACTGCTGTAAGTACAGAGAGTTTCCATAGTGCACCTCACACACACACACACAAAAGGAGTTGGGGGGGGGGGGGCATGGAGGGCACTGTACAAACCAGCGTTACTCTAGAGAGTTGGGGATCTCCTGTGGAGGGTGCTGCACGGGATCACTGCAGTAAATAAGATGTGGTTGTTGTAGTTATGGGTTTGATCAGGGACACAGTGATGGTGGAGTTTCATTATTACAAAGCAAAGCAAGTGTGTTTCAGAGTTTGTGTGTTATAAGGGTGTTTTATGTTCGGTGGAGGGAGGGGAGCTGTTTTTGCACATGGAACAGGGTGAGTGAATGGAATAAGTTTCCTTTCTGACAGATTTGTGTTTTTTTCATATGATTGTGGTTTTGTGTTTTATTGTGCCTTTGTTTTTATTTATGTGATGTCATTGGTGTGTTGAGAGTGGAAATAAAGGATGGTTAAAATTCAGAATTCTGTTCTGCTGTTCTTACAGTGTGGACCATGGAGGAGAGAACAGGACCAAACCAGGACCCAGGAAATGTGAGTCTGTATCGACACAGAACACTTTCCATAGATTCACACTCTGTGTGTGTGTGTGTGTGTGTGTGTGTGTGTGTGTGTGTGTGTGTGTGTGTGAGAGAAAGAGAGACTTCTCTCTTACACACATAAACACACAAACAGAAACACATGTACACAAACACACACACAGAGGTACTATGACAGTCCTTTCTCTCTCACACACATAATAAGGTGAATATTAATAGTGATAATTAATCTCATTAATGTCTCTGGTGTGCAGATGGCTGTCAGCTCACACTGGATCCAAACACAGCGCACAGAGAGCTGTCTCTGTCTGAGGGGAACAGGAAGGTGACATACACACTGGGGAGAGTGGAGCCATATCCTGATCATCCAGAGAGATTTGAGTGCTGGCGCCAGGTTGTGTGCAGAGAGAGTGTGTGTGAGCGCTGTTACTGGGAGGCTGAGTTCAGTGTGTCTAAGGGGGGAGGGGTTTATATAGCAGTGACAGATAAAGGAATCAGTAGGAAAGGAGAGGGTTCTGACTCTGGGTTTGGAGCGAATAAAAACTCCTGGAGTCTGCGGTGCTTTGATGATTACGGTCGCTCTGATAAACTCAGTTACTCTGTCTGTCACAATAAGAACGAAACACACATACCTGCCTGCACCTCCCCCTACCGCAGAGCAGGAGTGTGTGATGATGATGATGATGATGGTAGAGGAGTGTGTGTGTACAGGGTAGGAGTGTGTGTGGACCGTCCGGCCGGCACTCTGTCCTTCTACAGCGTCTCTGACTCTGACACACTGACCCTCCTGCACAGACTCCACACACACTTCACTCAACACACACCCCTCTGTGCTGGATTTTTTGTGTGGAACTCCTCCTCAGTGTCCCTCTGCCAACTGGAGTAGAGACACACACGCACACGCACGTGCGCGCACACACAGACATGCACATGCACACACACACACGCATGCACGTGCGCGCACACAAACATGCACGTGCACACACACGCATAGACACACACACACGTGCGCATACACACTCGCACACATGCACGCACACACAAATACATACACTCATGTACACACACATACACCACATTCATATACCCACTCACACACACACTTCTCACACACTCATATACACATACACACACACACTCAGATACACATAGACACATACACCTACATACACACATCCACACATCCACACACACTCTCACACACACCCTTGCTTTCTCACACTCATGCACACACACTCACAAATACACACACTGATGTACACTCATACACACGCACTCACACACCTACGCACGCACACACTTGTGCACACAAACTCACACTCTTACACACACATACACACCCTCTCACACCCAATCACTCACACACCCAGTCACACACATGCACACACACACCTACACACATGAACACACACATTCACCAGTGCACTCTCACGCGCACACACACATGCATACATATGTACACACGCTCATAACCGTATGCACACACACACACCGTCTCTCTCTTAAACACACGCACTCACATCCACAGTCACACACACATTCACACAAACACACACACACACAAACTCATGCAGAGACAAACACGTGTCAACACACACAATCACATTCCCATATGCATGCACACACATGTATAAACACACACACATTCTCTTACCCATGCACACACACACTGATGTACACTCATGCACACGCACTCACACACCCACGCACGCACACACGCGTGCACACACACATACACACTCTCTCACACCCAATCACTCACATACCCGATCACACACATGCACACACACACCTACACATGGACACACAATCTCTCGCACACACAAACACACACATTCACCAGTGCAATCTCACGCGCACACACACATGCATGCATACGTACACACGCTCATAATCGTATGCACACACTCTCTCTCTCATACTCTGTCACTCACACACACACACACCCTCTCTTTCACACACACACACTCACATCCACACACATTCACACAAACGCACGCACACACACACAAACTCATGCACTCACGCACACACACACATGCCTGCAGAGACACAAACATGTGTCAACACACACACTCCACAGGTCCCTCTGCTAACTGGAGTAGAGACACACACACATGCGCGCACACACACACACGCATACACACACACGTGAGCATACACATTCCAACGCATGCACACACACACAGACATATATATACACACACTCTCATGTACACATATACACACTCATACACACACACACACACACACACACACATATATACACACACTCATATACACATACACACACACTCAATCACACACTCACACATATATATATACACACTCATATGCACCTAGACGCACTCACACATCTACACACACTCTCGCACAACCAGTCACACACACACACACTCTCTCTCTCACATACACTCCATCACACGCACACGTACTCTCACACACACCCTTTCTCTCTCAGTCATGCACACGCATTCACACTCATGTTTACTCATGCACACACACACCCTCTCTCTCTCACACACTCCATCACACACACACACACATACTCTCACACACACCCTTTCTCTCTCAGTCATGCACACGCACTCACAAATACATACACTCATGTTTACTCATGCACACGCACTCACAGACCTATGCACGCACACTCTCTCACACCCAGTCACTCACACACACCTACACACGGACACACACAATCTCACGCACACACGCGCATGCACACATACACGCGCTCATACACACACACTTTTTCTCTCACTCACACACTCACATACAGTATACAGACACACACATTCGCAAACGCACACACACACACACACATTTATGAAATCACGCACAAACACAAATGTGTCAACACACACACATTCTCATTTCCATACGCACGCACGCACACACATGTATAAACACACACATTCTCTTACCCATACGCACACACACACACACACACTCATGCACTCACACATGCACACACATGCATACACATACATGCGTGCACACACCATATACACATGTATACACAAACATTCTCATACCCATACATACACACACACACACGTATAAACACACACACATTCACAAAGGCACTCTCATGCACACACACATACACATACATACACTCATTCTCTTGCATGCACACACACTCAAATAAACAATCACACACACATTCACACAAACGCATGCACACACACTTTCTCTTACCCATACACACACGCACCCGTGTGTACACACACACATACTCATGCACTCAATCATACTCTCACACATGCACACACACATACATGCGTGCACACGCACACACATTCTCTTACCCATACACACACAATCCGGGCACACACATACTCATGCACTCACACACATACACACACATGTTCACATCCACAGTCACTCCCACGAACGTACGCATATATGCACACACATTCACAATTTTCACGCACACAAACACACTCTCACCCAATCACACACACACACACACACACACACACACATTGACACACTTGCAGCCTTCCTTGACCAATGCCTTACCAATGCAATTTCAGCTGTGCCCAATATTTTATATATATATATATATATATATATATAAAACCTCAGTACAGTCTAACCCCAGTACATAAGAGTATAATCTTTTTGTTGTCTAAATGTGATTTTTCTTTTTTACATTTTAATACATTTATATTGCAAATGTTCAAGTTGTGTTTATGTACTTTTGATTATAAAAAAATTAATATAACATTGAGAGTACTAATGCCAAAAGATGGCAGGGTAAAATGTTTTTGAAGTAATAATTCTATCTCCTGTATCTGCATCTTTTTTAAAAGAATCCAGTGGCAAAGTCCTCCACTTAAATGTGCATTTTACTAGTTTTTACAGTTGCTTTCATTCATTTTCACAAGAGTTCCAATGTGCAATTTCTGTTGGCAAATGCAGCTGATAGGGAGAATGCAGAATGATCACTGCAGTGTACTTATTTCCTTTCATTACTGTAAACAATGATGGATTGAGTTTCCTTATTAATTCTTTTAGGATTGTTTTTTTTTTTTTTGCTTTAATTTTCTGTATTTTTCAGACAATATGCGATGATTAAACCTGAATTATTAAAATATTAAATGTTTTGCTGTTGTGATTTATTATTGTGTGATGTATTGAACTCCTGTGACACAGTAGTACCTATTTCATATTCTGTATGGGATTATGTTTGGGCTCAATTTGAGTAGATCAGCATGGGGCTAAAATCTGCAGTTAAAGCAATGACATTCATCTACAGTAGTGGAAATAAAATCCATTATAAGAGAAGTTGTGTAGTGTCTGATGAATGCTTGCTTCTGTTGCTGTAGTGTAACCACAACTCAATACATTTTGAAAAGGCACTGCTTGTCTATTGAGCTGGTATGTTTACCTCTCAAATAAATGGTTTTCCTGAAGGTTTGACCTGGATCTGCTGCACATCAGTTGAATGGATTAGACCACTAAGCCAAAATCAGGGCAGAAGTGTGGTTTGCATGACATCCAGTCTCTGAGATGTTCCTGAGACCCTACACTTTTTCTCATTTTTTCAGATGCATTTCTGATATCTGCAGTCACACATTACAAATGCATTACAGTATGTTATGATTGCTTTGGCTCAATGTGGAAAACTCAATTTGCCAAACTGACTGGCAAAATTCTTACCCTAAGACACTAATTGCAGTGCCTACCCACAAAGTGCACAACTCTAAATCACGCTCAGTTTTCACAATACAGTCGTCTCGTATTAGTACAATGTTCCAATGCTTATTGCTAGACATGCAGATTGTGAAATGAAGTCAAGATGTTTGCAATTCTGTCTCATCACTTCCAGCAACATTGCCCAGGTGAGTCGCATTGCAGCATGATTGGTATTCCTGTGACAATGTCTGTTCTGTCTGCTCTGATAATGTGATTTTTCTTCTATCAGATAAGGCCTGCTGGTGCAAGTGTGTAATGTTGCATTTGTATGTGTTATTTTTACTGTTTACATGTCAAATGTCTAGAGTGTAAATGTTTCTGTTTAAATGATTGGTTGAATAACACATATCGCCGCTATTTTCACCGACCATGTTAAACGTACTCACTCAGCTCCAAGGGCATGCTGATGTTAAACCCATACTCCAATCTGTTTGGAATGACACATTCTGCCTAGTCTGTTCAAACATCAGACATTTTTTTAACTCTACATATTGTTTATGCCCTGCACCTGAACAATTTGGATGTGCCCATTCTACTGTACCATCTCCTTTGTAAGCTAAGAAGTACCTTTAAGCTGACTACATCAGAATCTGTACTACTGGCGTTTTATGAGAGCTTAAAATGTACAGCATTGTTAATCAGAAATTATATCTGGGTGCGTAAATTGCTGGATATGCTGTAGAACATAGTTTGTCATTGATTTATAAATATACCAGTATATCCTGGGCTTTCACTGATGGTTTAATTGTGGTACATATAGCAGTGGCCTGATATGCATTCTATGTTTGCAGTTTGCTTCTACCTGACTGCTTCCCCCCAGCAGGGAAACAGAGGGGCACAACCCCCCCAGCAGGGAAGCAGAGGGGCACAACCCCCCCAGCAGGAAAACAGAGGGGTACAACCCCCCAGCAGGGAAGCAGAGGGGCACAACCTCCCAGCAGGAAAACAGAGGGACACAAAAGACTCTGGGTCATCCCACCATGGATGGCGCAGGGGAGGTAGCAGGTTATAGCAGTTTGCTAAAGTGGTCTGGGAGGATGGACAGCATGGGAAAGTGTGGAGGACCGATCGCTCAGTGGGTCAGACTGGTGGAAGATACCACAAGCCAGGCTTAACTTCCTGATCAGGGCCAATTATGACACCCTGCCTTCTCCTCAGAACCTGCGCTAATGGTTTGGTGCAGATGAGACCGTCCGCTCTGTGCTGCACCCAAACGAGGCCTGTGGCACATTCTGTCAGGCTGTGAGACAGCTCCAGCACAGGGACACAGAGCAGGCCTCTGGCACAAGGACACTGAGCAGGCATCCAGCACAGGGACACAGAGCAGGCCTCCAGCACAGGGACACAGAGCAGGCCTCCAGCATAGGGACACAGAGCAGGTCTGTCAGACTGTGAGACGGCTCCAGCACAGGGACACAGAGCAGGCCTCCAGCACAGGGACACAGAGCAGGCCTCCGGCACAGGGACACAGAGCAGGCCTCCAGCACAGGGACACAGAGGAGGCCTCCAGTACAGGGACACAGAGCAGGCCTCCAGCATAGGGACACAGAGCAGGCCTCCAGCACAGGGACACAGAGCAGGCCTCCGGCACGTTCTGTCAGGCTGTGAGATGGCTCCAGCACAGGGGAGGTATGACCAGCTGCTGCGGAAGCTTCTGGAATTACTAGAGACCAGCAGACAGGAGGCAAACTGAGACGCCTCTCCTGTGAAAGAGCATCAAACCCACTTTGTGAGGCAAGCAGAGGAGGAGGGGACCGTAGGACACAAAGGTGGGAGTACAGCCCTGGTTCCAGGCAGAGGGTGGAGCATGCATGTAGATCTCAATCCACAGCTCCATTTCCCAAATGAAATCAGCACAGCGTTCCTGTGGCCTAACATGGAGACATGGTCCACTCGGGCGAAGGTGGTGCTCCTTATATGGAGACGTGGTCCACTCGGGCGAAGGTGGTGCTCCTTATATGGAGACGTGGTCCACTCGGGCGAAGGTGGTGCTCCTTATATGGAGACATGGTCCACTCGGGCGAAGGTGGTGCTCCTTATATGGAGACGTGGTCCACTCGGGCGAAGGTGGTGCTCCTTATATGGAGACGTGGTCCACTCGGGTGAAGGTGGTGCTCCTTATATGGAGATGTGGTCCACTCGGGTGAAGGTGGTGCTCCTTATGGAGCTCACCCTCCCATGGGAGGAGGGGGCAGAAGCAGCCTATGAGCGGAAACGCCTGAAGTACTCCGACCTGGCAGCGGAGTGTGAGAGTGTAAGGAGTGTAAGGAGGTTGGTTAGAGAGCGACAGTATATCCAGTGGAGGTGGGACGCTGGGGGTTCACCCGCCAGTCAGTGCTCTACCTTCTGGAGAACACGGGCATGGCAGGGGCAAGGCTGAGGAGGGCAGCTAGAGGGCTGGCCGAGGAAGCAGAGAAGGGGGGCTGGCTCGGGGGGGGGGGGGGGGGGGGGGGCAGGGTGGCAGCTGGCCATCTGGATCAGTTTGAGCCTCTTTGTGTCCCTGGAGTAGAGGCTCCCAGCCCAGCACACACAGGTGTAGAACAGGACACCGGCCACAATGATCTGGTAGAACATGGCCAGCATCCTGCTACACACACCGAAGGAGCGTAGCCTCCCCAGAAAGAGCCTTCAGTCTAGTAGGGCCTCCAGAGACACAGACCACAGTATCAAACCATCTATCTATATGATCGGGTGAACATGGTGTATATGTGTTTGTGTGTGTGCGTGTGCATGTTGTGCATGTGCGTGCGTGTGTGCGTATTGATGCGCTGTGTACGTGCTCTGTGTGTACAATAAACATGAGCATCTTCAGTGCATCAACCAGTGCAGTGTTTCTTTGAAATTACACCCCCATTCTCATGCTAAATGGAATTTAATAAAACCATTATGTGTCGTGGCAGGAGCTTGAAATAGTCGAAAATATCAGAGTATTTACTTTTGCTATCAGACCTGTGGGCTGTATTGGAATACTGGAAACACAAAGTGGATGCTTTCCACCATCCGGTGGTCTTGTGACGCTACTACAAGGGACTGAACTCCAGAGGGTGAGACTCAAGGCAGAAGTTGGGAGTTTCTAAAACGTTGACTGCTTACTCCCGTTCCCTCTGTCTAATATAACATTTTTTGTAAAGATCTGAAACTAGGCCCTAATATAGGAAATCAGAATGGGGGAAAATATTTTTCATGGCACTGTACATGAGGTAGACTGGTTTCCTTTAACAGGCTTTAATATAAGGGGCACCAGGGAGATACACACTACACAGCCTGCAGAGGAATTCTCTGAAGTTTTCTAATGCCACACACCAGTATGGAGTATATTATCTTAACAGGAGCGAGCTTGTCTGAGTAACCTTTTCCCTGTTGTAATTACATCAAACACCCATGTGATAGAGCCACAGCCATGACATGACCTTATGTTTAGTCTTAAGGCTTTCCTTTAAAAAAAAAAAAAAAAAATCAGCTTTGGTATGATAACAAGCCTACACATTAATGGATTATTTTACTCTGCTTGGATGAGAAAAATAAACATTTACCACATTTCAGCTTGTGCGCGTGTATATTTTGTAATGGAATAGAACACAAAAGCTGTTTTTCATGCCGGAGGAAGACCTTTCATAAGCAGCTCTGACATGCAGTCATATGAGCGCCCAAGGGGGGTCGCTAGAGAGCGATGAAACGCAGATCCCTGTCTGACTGAACCCTCCCGTACCCAGGGCAACACAGGCACCAATCGTGCGTCACCCTGTGGAGCTACCGGCCACAGTCGGCACTGGCACAGTCCGGATTCAACCCGAGGCCGTGAGGCTCATCCATGCACCTCAGCGTGGGGCCTTAACCGAATGAGCCATCCAGCAGCCCCAAGCCTAATTTCAATAAAATTACACCTTACCAGCATCTTGTTATGTTTCTGTTGTCACTTCACTTTTCAGTTGACTATCTGCTTTTCTCCTGCACAATCTTTGTTTCGGTTTTGTAGTATGGGCGTGGTTTTCTCTTTCTCTCTCTCTCCCCTCAGCTGATCACTCTCACCTGTTCTGGCCGCATTCTCATGCACTGGCTAATCACTAATTTCATTCACCTGTTCCCTGTTTGCATGTTCACGCTCCGTTCAATTATCTCTCATTTCACTCACCTGGTTTTTCTGTTATATATTCTCTGTTTCCCTGTTCTTCCTTGCCAGATTGTACCTCCTGTTTACAGTGCCTTTCCAGCGTTTACCTCTCATTAGTCTGACTCCGGTTTTGATCTTGCCTGTTTACCCGACCACCGATTTTTTGCCTGCCGACTTTGTTTTGCTGATTCCTGTTCTGACCTCCGCCTGTTTAACGACTTCGATTTTTGCCCCGGTGGATTTTTCTGGTTTTTGATCTTTGCACGAACTGACTACGAGACTGCCTGCTGTATTGTGTACCTTTGAATTAAACATCTCCTTCGGGAGTTTCGACACTCAGTTGTACAAGTCTGCATTTGGGTCCACCACACCCCGACCCGTGACAGAACAATCTGGCCAGTATGGACCCAGCGGACCCAGAGCACCTGCGCAACGCCCTCGCCAGCCAAGGCAGCACTCGTGGGACGGCACGAGCAAGCCCTCCGTGAGATCCGGTATTCGCTGACAGCACTCACTGGTCAGATGCAGCAGCTGACCACCCGCCTCCCGGCTCCCGCTCCCGAAGCCCCGACGGCTCCTCCCGACCCGGTCCAGCTCTACACCCACGCAGCCCTCCTGCCCAGGGAGCCGCACATTCCTGCTCCGGAGCGCTACGCTGGAGACTTGGGGAAGTGCAAGGCGTTTCTAATGCAGTGTTCGCTCGCCTTCAACCAGCAACCCACCACTTACAACAACGATGGGAAAAAGATTTCTTGCATCGTGGGGCTGCTGAAGGGATCTGCATTAGACTGGGCGACAGCAGTTTGGGAGAGCCAACCTCCTACAAACTTCACCTGCTCCAGTTTAGTTGCAGAAATGCGAGAAGTCTCTGATCGCCCCGTTTGCGGGAGAGACTATAATCAACGCCTGCTGTCGATGCGCCAGGGCACGCGCAGCGCGGCGGCATTTTCAGCTGAGTTCCGGACTATCGCTGCGGAATCAGGATGGAACGACACTGCGCTCCAGGGGGTCTTCAGAGACGGGTTGTCCGAGGCTTTGAAGGATGAACTGGCTGCAAGAGACGATCCCGACAACCTCGACGCCCTGATCGCGCTGCTGGCCATCAAGCTGGACAACCGCCTCCGTGAGCGCCGCAGAGAGACGGCCAGACGCCAACCCTCAGCGAGCCCTTCAGCGGCCAGACGGCCAGACGCCAACCCTCAGCGAGCCCTTCAGCGAAATTCAGTTCCAGTCCCGGTCCTGGCATCAGTGTACCCCCGAGTCCGACCGCGTCCCGCACGCCCAGCGAGGAGCCAGTGCAGCTTGGAAGAGCCCGCCTCACGCAAACAGAGCGTATGCGGCGAATCAGGACGGGACTTCGCATCTACTGTGGCACAGCTGGTCACGTATTATCCTCCTGTCCTATTCAGCCAAAAGATATTAGAGTGGGGACCCTGGTGAGCCATAACACTTCCCCTTCTTCCTCCCAGTCTGGCCCACTGCTCGATGCTACACTGGTTCAGGACCAACAACCCCTCAGGCTACAGGCGTTGGTCGACTCTGGCGCCGACAAGAATTTCCTTGTTTTGCTGATTCCTGTTGCCTTCCGATTCTGTACTTTTGCCCCGGTGGATTTTTCTGGTTTTTGATCTTTGCACAAACTGACTATGAGACTGCCTGCTGCATCATGTACCTTTTGAAGGTACGCAATTGTCCAAGTCTGCATTTGGGTCCACCACACTGCAACCCGTGACACATCTATAAGAAATGCTAACTACCATACAAAATGCCAAATAATCTCTGAATTGATAGGAACCACTCAAAGCAGGTACATGAGGCAGACAGGAAATCATCAGGTCAGACGACATGTTCCCACTGTAACAGAATTTTGTACAATATGCACCAGGGAAATACCCACTACACAGCATGCAGTGGCATTCTCCAAAGACTCACTAAGTTATCTCAGTCTTGATAGTAGTTTATAAGCATCACACCGCATATGGTCACATCTCACAGGCATGAAGGCTCTGTCTGTGGTCACACACGCATGTTAGTCAGTAATCAGTAATTAGGCATCTCAGCACACAACACAACAGCACACTATAGTGCCTGGGATGGGGGCGGTATATCACCATGGTGGGTGCCAGAGCGTTTCGGGTCCTCTCAGGAGTGCACTCGGGACGGCCCTGAGCTGCATTCCATCCTCCCCGTAGCTCTCCATCGCTCCTCTCCCTCATCGCCACAGTAACTGGGAATGTGGAGACTGGGACAAGGCTGCAGGCCTAGGCAGAAGGGGCCAGGAGTGCATACAGAAATACAGAAACATACACTTCCTTTCACTACCTTAAGCCTCCAAGCAGCTGTACACCGCAGAACACAGTCTGATGTGCATTAATCACTGCAGGTTTGCCACTGAATCTACAGGAACTGAGGCAGAGCAGTGAAAGAATGGGCAGTGATTCACTGTGCGCGCTCATATAGACATGAAAACTGTTTCTCTGATCGATCAAACATTGTCTGAATTATTTGTAAAACATTTTAGTTTACAGCCATATCTGCTGCAATTACTAAGGCATAAGTACACTTATGTAGTTGTGGAAATGACTGAGTTTTGGTCAGATGGGCACTTCCTCGCTTGAACCAGAATCCACCGTTTGGGCTGTTCACAAAGGCCGATAACAGAATAAGCACAGCAAGTACATTACATTACATTACATTACATTATAGGCATTTAGCAGACGCTCTTATCCAGAGCGACGTACAACAAGTGCATAGGTTTCATGATGTAGAGGCGCAAAAGAAACACTAGAGTGAAGTAAGGATCGTAGTGCCAGAAGTGACCACATCGATCAGGACTCCAACCCTGTAGAGTAAGCTTGTTCAGCAAGCAAGAATCCTACCAAGTACAAACTAGCACTGGAATCACACCTAATCATACAAAAAACAATCCTGCCAGATACACTAACATAATCAAATTATCCTAGCTAGGTACAGTGAGCTGAACTATAGGCTAGGGAGGGGTGGGGAGAGGTGCAGCCTGAAGAGATGAGTCTTCAGTCTGCGTTTGAAAGTGGTGAGATTCTCTGCTGTTCTGACCGTCACGGGGAGGTCATTCCACCAGCGAGGGGCCAGGACAGACAGCAGACGGGAGCGGGAAGTGCAGACGCGAAGAGGGGGAGGTGCCAAGCGTCCAGAGGAGGCAGAACGGAGAGGTCTGGCTGGTGTGTAGGGTCTGATGATCCTCTGAATGTACCCTGGTGCTGACCCCTTAGCTGCCTGGTATGCAAGCACCAAGGACTTAAATTTGATGCGAGCCATAACAGGCAGCCAGTGGAGGTCAGTGAGCAGGGGGGTGACATGGGAATGTCTGGGGAGGTTGTAGACCAGACGCGCTGCAGCATTCTGGATGAGCTGCAGGGGTCTGATGGCGGATGCTGGCAGACCAGCCAGTACATGAAGTACATGAAGCAGTAACGTTCTGAGAGTTCTGAGAGCTAGCCTTGTAATAACTTGTCACTAGATGGGTTACAGTAGCTTTCTCTGGTCAGAGCGTCACAGGCATCAGTATGAAGGTTGGCTTTTTGTGTATTACTGTTTCTCTATGAGTATCATCAAATTGTCATTGTTGTAGACATCATAAATGGTTGCATGCTTTCAGAAAAAACAGGGACACTGATGTTTCTTATTTTTAAGGGACCTTCTATGTTGTGTAAAATTATGGATTCAGTGTTGGCTTTTTTTTTTTTTTTTTACCTAAACAATTTTGATAAGGAAAATATAACAAAAGCAAATGAGGAAGCATCCATCGAAAGCCAAATCAACACTCAAGAGAAGTAAAAATCATCTTTTTAAAAAATGAAAAAAAAAACAAGCAAACAGAAAAGAAAACAAAAAATTGAATAATAATAATGACAGCATTGCTACTTTAAAAAAAAAATGTATGGAGGGATTGTGGACTGTGTGGTGTATGCAGATTTGTGTGTATAAGTAAGACTGTTCACTGTCATATTTATTTTTGCAATTTCTGTTAAGACAGGCTCTATGTACGTGCATACATACTCACAAAGAAAAACACAGTTATGCACAGTTATCTGATCAATGCAAAATATTCATATTTACAGTATCTGTTCAATGCACAATATTCATATTTAGTTTCTCAGTTCAATTAATAATATTCATATTTACAGTATCTGTTCAATGCACAATATTTAGTTTCTCAATTCAACGAATAATATTCACATTTACAGATACCTTGTCATGTTAGTCCTGTAGTTTTATTTTTACTTTTGGAAGCCAAAATAAACATATTGACGCTGAATGCACCTTAACTAACATAACAACATAGATATGGTTGAGGGTTCAGTGAAAAAGAAATCCAAAACGTATTATTTCCACCCGGAATGGGAGCATGAATTTCTTTTCACGTCAGCGAATGAGAAGACTATATGCCTCATATGCCCACAGACGGTAGCCTTGCCAAAACGTGGCAAAAAAAAAATTAGAATCACAGGTATTTTCAATCTTATAATCACTCATGCAGCCAATTTAAAATGAGAAAATTACTCACTCTGCTGTTTGTGCCACTGTGTGCATCACATTGAACACTGAAAACAGAAGGAAAAGTAGAAAGTGGTCTGAAAAAGGTAATAGCCAAGCATGGTCAACGTAAAGGTTACAAGACCATCTCCAAAGATGTTCCTGTGACCACTGTTACCAATATTATTAAGAAGTTTAAGGCCCATGGAACTGTATCCAACATCTCTGGACGTGGTCGCAAGAGGAAAATTGAACAGAAGGATTGCTCGAACGGTCGAGAAAGAACCAAGGAAAACTTCAATACAGATCCAAGCTGATCTTCAAGTTCAAGCTACAATAGTTTCGCACCATCTGTCACTGTCTGAATGAAAATAGGCTCCATGGTAGAAGACCCAGGAAGACCCCACTTCTAAGAGGGAAACACATAAAAGCCAGACTGGACTTTGCCAAAATGCATGTTGACAAGCCACAGTCCTTCTGACCCGGCTTGGGAATGACTGCTCTAGCTCCCCACATCACACAGCTGTTTTTTACACTCAGCTCATCTTTACGAGCAGTGTATGGTGCAGACTCAGTCCCCTCTTGCTCTGGCAGCCAACCTCTCTGCACCATTTCTCTCGCTCTTGAGAGCTCTCTCACTTGTTCTGCTGTCACCGGTGTGATGTCTGATGTGTCCAACATGAGCGCTCTCTCCTCTGGCTCTTTGGGACCTGGGTTCTCCGGCAAGGGTAGGCGACTCAGGGCGTCAGCGTTGCCGTGGTATTTCCCTGCCTCGTAAACGATGGTGTACTCGTATGTCATCAAAATCACGGCCCAACGTTGGATTCGGGGAGGGACACGATCTGTGGGATTGCTTTCATCTCATTGAAAAGTGACAAGAGGGGTTTGTGATATGTCACAATTGTAAATGGATGCCCATATAGGTATTTTGTATCTTCAGACTCCGAAGATGACTGCAAGCCCCTCCTTGTCTCGTTGAGAGTAGTTCCTCTCTGCTGAGGTGAGTGTGCGGGACATGAATCCTATAGGTCTCTCTGTTCCATTAGACATCTCATCCTGTCTACGACCTTATGGTAATGATTTCATAGCCTGTATTTAAGAGCAAGACACATTGAAACTAACAAACAAGTTTGTTTCTGTGGAGAGGTGGTGTGGTTAGGGTGCCATCTGCAGGCAGAGAGGGAGCGGTTTAGCTGGCACTGTAACCTCAGGTGTGTACAATTAGCAATGAATTGTCACTGCACACACCTGGGGTTGCAGTGCCAGCTAAACCGCTCCCTCTTCGACTGCAGATGGCGCCCTAACCACACCACCCCTCCACAGTTTCATTTCTTGTTTTCATAGTTGAGAATCACATGCTTACAGAACACAAAATAACAAGCTAAAAGGTTTTACGGCTTCTTCCCTCAGAATGGTCAGTGCTGAACTAACGCTGACCACGGATGCACTTCAGTTTGAGTACGCTGTGTCTGTGTGGGAAATGCACCGCGTGCATTTCAGTTTGAGTATGCTGTGTCTGTGTGGGAAATGCACCATGTGCATTTCAGTTTGAGTACGCTGTGTCTGTGTGGGAAATGCACCGCGTGCATTTCAGTTTGAGTATGCTGTGTCTGTGTGGGAAATGCACCATGTGCATTTCAGTTTGAGTACGCTGTGTCTGTGTGGGAAATGCACCGCGTACATTTCAGTTTGAGTACGCTGTGTCTGTGTTTGAAATGCAGCTCAGTGATTGCGCCCTGTGCGTACAGCAGGCCCCTGTTAAAGGCAGTGTGGAGATGAAGGGGGTGCAGAGGGTGGAGTTGGGGACCCTGCTGCAGGTCACCCAGGCCTTGGAGGCGGTGGTGGGCCCGTGCTTCGGTCCGTCCGGGGGCCAGGTCCTCTTTACCCGCGACTCTGGAGAGGTCCTCATCACCAGAGATGGCCGCAGGGTCCTTACCTCACTTCGGCTTGACCATCCCGTTGCCAGGTAACAGGCCCCAGACCCTGTTCTCCCTCTTACTGAAATACAGCACAGCCAACAACCTGGGGCTTCTTCCTTTCATCCAGCTCAGAAAACGGTTTTTCACCACTACGTCGTACTGCAGTATGGACAGTTCGATGTTGGGGATGTGACGTTTGCACTATAAATGAGAAACGAAAGTATGCAAGTGGAAAATGCTGTTTGAGTAACAGTGTGTAAATAATACTGCGTGTATAACAGTGTGTGAATCATACTGTGTGAGTAACAATGTGTAAATCATACTGTGTGAGTAACAGTGTGTAAATCATACTGTGTGCGTAACAGTGTTTAAATCATGCTGTAGTAACAGTGTGTTGATCATACTGTGAGTAACACTGTATGAGTAACACTGTAAATCATACTGTGTGAGGAAGAGTGTGTAAATATTGTGTGATTAGCAATGTGTATGAGTAACTGTATAAATCATACTGTATGAGTAATAGTGTGTATGAGTTACTGTAAATCATACTGTGTGAGTGACAGTGCGTAAATAATACTGTGTGATTAGTAATGTGTATGAGTAACTGTAAATCATACTGTGTGAGTAACAGTGTGTAAATCATACTGTGTGCGTAACAGTGTGTAAATCATACTGTGTGAGTAAGAGTGTGTAAATAATACTGCGCAATTAGCAATGTGTATGAGTAACTGCAATTCATACTGTATGAGTGACTGTAAATCATACTGTGTGCGTAACAGTGTGTAAATCATACTGTGTGAGTAACTGTGTGTAAATAATACTGTGTGATTAGTAGTGTGTATGAGTAACAGTGTGTAAATCATACTGTGTGAGTAACAGTGTGTAAGTTATACTGTGTGAGTAAAAGTGTGGAAATCATACTGTGTGAGTAACAGTGTGTAAATAATACTGTGAGTATCAGTGTGTAATTCATACTGTGTGATTAGCAATGTGTATGAGTAACTGCAGTTCATACTGTATGAGTAACAGTGTGTCAATTATACTGCGTGAGTAACAGTGTGTAAATAATACTGTGTGATTACCAATGTGTATGAGTAACTGTGTAAATCATACTGTATGAGTAATAGTGAGTAAAAGACTATGGATAGAGATGTGTGTGCTGATGATGGTGTTGTGTTGTGCCTGTGACAGAGTCCTGGTGGGATGTGTATCAGCACACTGTAAGATCACGGGTGATGGAGCCAAGTCCTTCCTTCTCCTACTGGGGGCGCTTCTGCGGGGTATCCACGGCGACCATCTCCACGGCATTCAGGCCCGCCGCGTGGCTCACATTCTGCTGTCCTTCCAGACGCTCGTTTTGGATGGCGTGATCGGGCAGGGCCTCGCCCCTCGCGCCCTGTCCCTTCTCCAGGACCCCGCCCACCTGCGCCCGCTCACGGACGCCTACTTCCGGGGCGAGCTCCCACTGGGGGGTCCTGAGCCAGACGGCCTGCGAGTTCTACCGCAGGTGGCGGTGTGAGCAGGACTGCACCGGCGTGACCCTGATCGCCCGCCACTTCGCCGCGCTCCACACGCCCGTACCAGGCCTGCCCGTGAGCCGGTCCCGGGTCCTCTAGGGCCTGGTGATCCACAGAGACTTGCGGGGCGTTGCCCTGGCGACGGGCCGCTCCGAGCGCTGGCCACAAGCGTGCCGCTCCAGTCCTCTCTGGCGCCCCCTGGCGTCTCTCTGAACCTGGCGAGCGCGGCGCAGGCGCAGAGGTGCTGCGGCGGGGTGGGCGGGAGGGCAGAGCGGGGCGTGGCCTGCCTGCGCAGGCTGAGGGTGGGGCTGCTGCTCTCGGCAGCGAAGCAGTCGGAGCTGGCGCTGGACCTCGCTCGGCGGGCCGGCCTGTCCGTGGTGGAGTGCGTGGACAGTGACGAGCTGGCGCTGTTCTGTCGGCTGGTGGGGGCAGAGCTCTTTGCCGACCCCGGTGACTGGAGCCTGATTGGAGAGGAGCACGTTGCCACGGTGACATTCTGCAAGCCCGTGGTGCTGGGTCCCGACAGGTTGGCCCACGTGGGCTTCCCAGAGGGGCGGGGCTTGGCACCGCACTGCCTGGTTCTGTGCGGGCCCAGTCCCGGCCTGGCGGAGCAGTGCAGCACGGCCTTCTGCGGACTGTTCCGGATGCTTCAGCGCGTGTACGAGCCTGTCCTGTCGTGTCACGCACAGGGTCCTGTCCAATCACATCACCCGCAGGGCAGGGAGGAGGACAGTGAGAACGTAGCTCATTACATGGTCAAACAACCCGGCCTACACAATGGCACAAGGTTAGATAGAGCACCCGCCAGCATGAGGGACAATGTCCACCTGAGCACTGACAGCACAGAGGCTGGAGGGCCACAGGCCTTTATTGGGGACCCAAACAGGGGTGAGGGGCCACAGGCCCTTATTAGGGACTCAAACAGGGGTGAGGGGACACAGGCCCTTATTCGGGACCCAAACAAGGGTGAGGGGCCACTGTGTGCAGGCCAAAGCCAAAATCCTGACAGCACAGAGCCCGAAGCAGAACCTGAACATCCAATTCCAGACTGGCTACGAAATGGCAAGGCATCAGGAGAGCGGCCAGGCGTCCATTTTGGAGAAGGGAAAGAAGGAGCATTGGGGACCCGTACCCGAGAAACAGGCCCCGCCTCTTCAGGTGTCCTAATAGAGGCAGGCAGCGTGCTACCAGCAGGGGGCGTGTTTGAGTTCGTACTGCACCACTGCCTCCTGCAGCAGGCCTCCCAGCGGCGCTGCCCCGACCTGCGCGCGGCCTGCCGGCTGGTGGCGGGGGCCGTACTGAGCGTGCCCAGGCGGCTGTACCCCGGCCCACGCTTCCTGGATGCCCAGTCATACTTCCTCAGGGCCTCTGGGGCCGCCCCCCCCAGCTGGAGGGTTCGGGGGCTGGAGTCCCTGGCCTGTAAATACCAGCTCCTCCTCTCCGTCCTGCACACTGTGTCAAGCCTGCTGTCCGTGGTCCTCATCCTTCACTCCCACATCCGCAGCCAGGCGGAACACAGCCAGGAGGAGGAAGAGGAGGCAGAAGAGTGGAAATGTTCTGTCAATCCTGTTTTTCATTATGCACAAATTTGAATGGCTGTATGTATTTATACAAGTTCCAGGTCCTCCCATGTGATAGTATATTCATACCTTAAGTATGTGAAATTGGGGTGGCAGGTATGCCATCCTGCAAAGTTACGTGTTGGTGGGGTGGCATGCCCCATACATATACAGCACCGAGAGTTTGGCACTTTTCAGGGTTTCCTTACAGAAATAACCACTGTGACCACAGACTCAACCCTTAAAAACATTCATTTCTGTACCTTCTGACCTCACACGTCCACAAAATAAAGCCCCAAACTTAGTTGATTTTGCGTTTTCTTCTTCCTGCCTGATTACATCATCACAGATGTGCCAGAATAGGTTGCCTCATTGGACATACATACAGGTGCATACGTTTAAAAGACCAAAACATTTGCAGCCCCGACATCTGTTTTCCTCATAGTTCACTGGGTAGCAACGTTTACCAATGGAACATTATGGACAAGTGACAAACCCAGGTTCAAATCCCCCCTCAGACTCAAGCGAACCTCTAACTCAATAAACTGGCTTGCTAGCTAACTAAAAAGCAAACATTTAAGCTATTGCTTTTGCATCGGTTATGTATTTGCGGGAAACATTTATTTCTGAAATCCAAATAAAATACACCCACTTTAGACAGTTCTGCTTTCTGCATTTTCACTGAGTTTAATGTTAGCTACCTTGTTAACGAGACGACAGACCGAGTGTATTATGTTAGTGGAGATACAGACGCCTCTGAAATTAAGTACAATCTGTGTTGCAATTCGGTATAGAAACTGGCGCAAGATAATGACTTCCTCACACCAGGTATATCGATTTTCTTTAAATCAAAATGGTTCACATTCACTGTTGCGCCTGTACTGATAACTACTTTTTAACTACTGTAGCTACCCACATTTCTAAATTAATGTTATCTAGCCCTATAGATCCTCTGCCAATATACAAACAATTAGTAGGTCTGTTTTGTACAATATCCCATTAAAAAACACTAAAGTCTAAAAAATATGACCTACACCATTTGAACTAATGACCTGCTGACAGTTCTTTGCATGTGTGAGTAACTTGGTGGTTGAGTAACTTGCTGGTTGAGGAACTGTGCTTGCATCCTAAAGGATTCAGGTTCGATTTCCAGGTAGGACACGGCTGTTATACCGTAAGCAGAATAATTCACCTGAATTGCTTCAATATGTAGACAGCTATATAAATTGACACTATGTAAAAATACCAAATATAGTGTGAAATTGCTCTAAATAATGGCGTGTGGTAGAAATGGTTGTAATATCTGGAGTATTTTAAAAGGGTTCTGTAGTTACGATTGTTGTCACTGATTATTTTTCCTCCCTGACAGTTAATTTTCTGCCCCATCCCACATCTTCACGGAAGTACAAGAGAGAGTGTATGTGTGTGTGCGTTCGTGCGTGTGTGTGGGCACATCTGTGTGTGTGCGCAGATGCGCACCTGGATTACACCTCTCTGCCCCTGTACCGGACATTTTATGACTACCCTGTACCGACCCTTTATTCCGGGCCATCATCACCGCTGTGCCTCCTATTTATACTATGTATAATCACCACTGAGGCCACTGGTTAGGCAGTATTTATATTACCTATATTCTTATAGTTCTTATAATTACACATACTGCATTATATTTATCACTGTTTTTATTGTGCTTTTATTCCGTTTTTATGTTTCGAGACTGTGTTGTATTTTGTGTTAGCACCTTGGACCGTGAGGAACGACATTTCGTTCCCGTACACTATGTATGAGGGAATGACAATTAAACTTGAAACTTGTTTGTGCGCATTTCTGTGCATTTTTTGTGGGCGCACGCATGCGCATCTGTGTGTACGTGTGAGTGTATGCATGTAAAGCGTGCGTTTGTGCGTATGCGCATCTCTGTGTGTGCGTGTGCATGTATGCGTGTAAGCGTGCGTTTCTGAGGGATTGGTTATGCTGGCTCAGTGAGGGATTGCTAGAATGTAGACATTTAGCAGAAACTTGTCCAGATCAACTTCAACACACGACCTACATTTTTTATATTTACTGCTTTCCAGAATTATTTTTACACTTGATAAAAGTGAAACAAAAACAAAGAAGGCTCTATAAATAAGCAAGCAATGAGCTATGTGTATAACATGTTTAAAAAGGGGGTATTTTCTTCAAAATAAGAATAATAATTATTATATATATAATAATAATTATTATTTTGAAGAAAATATCCCCCTTTTTAAACATGTTATACACATAGCTCATTGAGCTCATTGCTTGCTTATTTATAGAGCCTTCTTTGTTCACTTTTATCAAGTGTAAAAATAATTCTGGAAGGGAGCTTATAATTTTTAATCCATCAAAATCTCATCTTTTTTCAGGTTGGCAAATTCCATGATCACTAAAATTAACTCACCATACAGAATTTCTGAAAGAAGTGTGCCCTTTTTGTTGAAGCTAAGGACGAATGTGGATTGATTACAGACCAAAGTCTTCAAATCTAACATGAGCCGCGATCTCAATATCAACAGGTTTTTGGGAAGGATTGCCAGAAATGAGCCTCTAATTAGGGCAATAAAAACATAAGCCTGGAGTTGCCAAACAGCATTTGGTACCTACTGAGTGTTACGGTCAGATAAGACTAAAATTCAGCTTTTGACCACGCATTATCGCATTTGGGTTAGAAGGATCTGTAAGAATTCTACATGGCGACATGCCCTACGATTCAATTAAACACATCGCCAGATTTACGGCATATGAAAGGACTCAATATATAATTTGTAATTATTTTGCTTTTATATTTACCTGACACGTTTATTCTGTGTTGCCCTACCAGTTAGCCTATCTTCAACACAATAGGATGCTTGCAAACAATAAGGGTTATAACCTAAATTTATTGCCGCGTTTAATGTCCACAAAAACCAACAGGGCCTGCGTGAAAAACTAGAGAAAATGTCCTGTTAGATTGTTCTGATGCTTTTTTATTTAACCTAACACAGATGTTGATTCTGACGAATTTTCGTTTCACTCATCTTAATTTTTTAACTGAGTGAAAAGGGTGGTCAATATTTTAATTGAAAGGTGTAGCTAATTTTCTAATTACTCGGTCTGATTTTAGAATCAAAGGGTTTGCAGAGTATACGCCCAATATCAGTATTAGTAGGTCTAATGTGTTGCGAAATGGTCTCGACAGCTGAATGTTTTGTTTCGTTTCGCTCATATCGCTTTCTCACAGAGGGACAGTAGTTCAACTATTCTCTGAAAATGTACATATGCTAATTTTCTGTGGGTTTGTATATTAAATAAATACGTCCTCGTAATTCGCGCTCCACTAATGCGATCTACATCTGTACATTTGCAGGTTTGCCTCCGCGTTTATTCTCTCATTACTGATATCACTGCAGCTTTCTTTTTCTTTGGGTGAGTACATGTTTGTTTGTTTGTTTATGTAATTGTTCATTTGTTTGTTTATTTATTTATTTTTGCATGACTCGTTTACATTAACCCGTTTCAGTGAATCACAGTGGAGGTACAATTAGAATTATATTTTAATTTACAGCTGTAGTGGAGTGAATCAGCTGGTGTTGGTAACGCGCAAGGGAAATGTCGTTTTGGCTTTAAATTGCTATGGCTTGAATGGCCTTATGCATGTGTAGCCTATAGGTAACGTTCACCTTTTGTTTTTAAAATTCATTAATGGGTGTGTCCATTCAGTTAGGCCTATAGACCTGAATGTATAGTCACATGAATACGTCCAACTTTGCCATTTTCAGGAAGCTGCAGCAGTCCTGTCTTCTCTGTCTGTTGGGTTCTAAACGTCAGCGCCTCCGCGAAGAGGTACTAAATTCAGAATATCAGAACCTTTGGTTCATAACTTCTCAAAGCACATTTACTTGAAACCTATGCACCTCGTTGTTTGTACGGTGACATTGTTCTCAATCCTTACCAGACCAGATACCAAGATATGGCTGGACAGCAATGAACTTACACCCATAGGAAGTAAAGGCAAAATTGTGTCATTGATGGTAACGACACTGGATGAGCATACATTACGCGCGGAATATGAAGGAATCTCCCACGTGTGGAACTTTTCAGTTGTTTCCGGTAAGTGTGAAATTCAGTTCACACGTTTGTGACTTTGACGTTGGTTATTCGATTTTAAGACTTCAATCCTTCTAAGTTGAATTGGAGAAGAAAACGGAAATCCATAATTGTAAATTGGATTTATAAGTGTATTGCTGTTTTGGCGATGCTCTTTAGGTCCATGTACGATCCGCGTATTTTTTGGCCAATCTCTTTCCGTTTCAAGAACATAATTTTTTGTTAAACATATAATTACAGAAACGGGCATGGTCATTAATTGTAATTCGAAGCTAATTAACCGTTTACAAATGCATGATTGACACGGCAGTCCTCCAATTCCTGCTTACAAACGTCCTCCGTGTCCGACAATGTCTCTAACATTGTTGCTGACGGCGGGGATGTAGATGGATCCAATGCTGTACATGCTTTTCTCATCAGATTCCATCCATGTGAGCAGTGCGCACAGAACTGCATATCTCCCCCCCAGCGGAAGTGGGGTGAGTGTTACTGATGTTTCAGTCTAGCTGATGACTGTTGTCATGGTCAATAATAGAAACTGCTAGACATATGTTTTCCAAAATATGGTCCATTGCCTCAGTCTTGTGACAGATTGATGGCTCTCTGAAATTATGCTGCAGGCCACTTAATTTGAACAACTACTTCTATAAAGATGGAAACTGGACTTGCAACCCAAAGGTTACTGGTTAAATTCCCAGGTAGGGTGCTGCTGCCTTGTTATATTCTCCACAAGTGGGCGAGTGCGTGTGTGGGGTATGCCAAGAAAACAGTACAGGCTTGTATGCATGACCCCTACAATGAGGGTGTCCAGTGGCTCTGTTATGCTGTGGGGCGCAATTTCATGGTATGGTCTGGGTCCGCTTGTCCCCTAAGAGGGAACGATCACTGCAAATCAATACAAAGTTATTTTGAGTGATCACCTTTATCCTATGATGAATCATTTCCATCCTGATGCGAGTGGTCTCTTCCAGGATGACAATGTCCCCATCCACCGAGCTCGAGGGGTCACTGAACGGTTTGAGTATGAAAATGATGTGAATCATATGGTATGGCCTTTGCAGTCACCAGATCTCAGCTGGTGAATGTGGGGCTTTATTTTGACACAGGGGAAACCAGAATGTTTAGCACTGTGGACCCTCTCATGGTTTGTGCTTTTGAATTGGAGCCATTTAAAATTTCTCATCTCAAGATGTTTGAATGAACATGGAAACTATTGAAAAGTAAAACTGAAAAGTTTAGTGCTGTCGTCACTTTTCTCAAGTGCCTGTTTTCACTTTTTCACAACAGGAAGCTCTCAAGACATTCCAGCCAAATGAAGTGTTTCCCTGTGAAAACGACACTCATTATCTCTTCCAAAAGGAGGACTTTATCATTGCACTTGGTATGCCTCTCTCTTTACACTTACATCAACAGAAACTGAACTTGACCAGATAAGGTTTTCAAAGATCTGAAAATTTTAACACATTCCAAATTGTTTTCATTGCAACAGCATTTAAATCTAACATTCTGAAAATTCTTTTTTTTTATTCACCTTTCTGCCAGTATGTTCCTCTGTTTTAGTACAATTAAAATTTAGCAGAATTTTACTGCCATTTCCAAGAGATTTAAATGGTGAAATGATGCCCCCATATAAGGAAATTGAGGGTGTTCACTTGGTAGAGTCATAAAGCTCCTTCATGAGCGTACAAGTTTAGGGATATTTGTGATTTATTAATATAATCTGCATGTGTGATTTAAAAAAAAAAATAAAAAATAAAAAAACTTTATTCATTTCTAAGCAAATTGTACAAAATGTGCAAATGGTTGTACAATATAATTAAATCCATGCAGACTCTATGCATCAGGCCCCAGAACTTCTTTTTCCTTTGAATATGTAATTTACCAGAATATTTCTATTCTTACTAAGAATATAATTTCAGGGTATTAAATTAATTTCTGTGCCAAATACATGGGGCTTTTTGCACATAACTTCCAAGCTTAGAATCAGTTTGTTAAATGGTCCTCATCAGTGTATAAAGCAGTTTAATTGGATAACTACATACATACTGATAATTAAATTGTTTCCATATGGGTAATTGAAATGATCACTATACAAATTAAATGAACATTGCCTCATTTCAGGATTCCAGAATTCTAGCTTTTTACTAATATCTTTTTATGGCTTAATATTAGATGTTGCCTTACTGTTCTTCATTAACAGTAGCTTATCTATGGAAACTAGTGTCTTTGAAGGCTCCATCAGTAGTGCAGCTTGGCATAAATGACCTCCTGGGTTACAATGCCAGTTTCTCAAGCACTCCCTGCTCTCCCCAGGCCACACCCACCGCTTTCCACTGAGGGCGGAGTCTCGGGGTGCCTCCACGCTATTGGTCTCCTGGCGAGGGAGCCCCCATGTCCCCCCCGACCCCCTGCACAGAGTGGCGCTGTACCGGCCGGATCTGGATGGCCTGGCGGTCCTGTGCAACGAGACCACGCGCAGGGGGCACTACCGATTCGCTGGCCTGGACGGCTGCCGGAGCTACGTGGCGTGTGTGGAGATGGCGCTCGGCCCCACAGTCCTGTGCCTCACCGCGCTGACCGGTAAGAGTGCGTCTGCCCCTGCCACCACCCCCCCCCCCCCCCACAGTTCTGTGCCTCACCGCGCTGACCGGTAAGAGTGCCTCTGCCCCACCCCCACCCCTCCCCCCCGCTCCTGTGACTCATGGTCACTGCGTTCACCAGTAAGAGTGCATCATTTATGCCATTATGGATTAAAAATAAACTTTTTTTTTTACTTTTTTTAAATTGTCTAAACAGGTTTGACCACCCTAGGGATATGCATCATCGAACACTGGCAGCAGGTTGAACTGGGAATCGAAAAGACCTTTTCACCGTAATTTTAAAAAATTTGTGTGAATGCAGCCTGACTGAAGTCTGACTGAATGACTAAAACTTTTTTAGGACTGTTTACTGGAGTTTGGCTTGTCTTCACACCCCCACTGCCTGACAATAGCCAGGTGCTGATACGGAATGCAGATGTGCGAATGTGTCGGTCTCTCCTCTGGCAGGCTATTTAGCAACTGAACCCTCAAACACCAAACATTATCAGTGGAATAAACTATATTCACACTGTAGGATACAGTGCTATTGAGGATAAATTGAAAATAAGTTTGCACAAGCCAGTATATTTGAGCAAAAAGGATTTTAATGGAATTGAAACAGCAACAACCACAGGCAGCGGGATGAAATTTGCTCCAATGAAATTACAAAGGGCTACAAACAGCAGCTCAAACACACGTCAGAGGAGAGGGTGAGACATTCGCACCTGACCGTCACAAAAACCTGCATTTTAAAATCATTGCACACTTTGACCTTTGTCAGTAAAAACCGTTGAATAATTAATACCTATTTTTATTCAACCTATCATGGTGTCAGGTTTCACGTTCCCCTCGCTTGCTTGTAGCTGGTGTCTCTTGTCTGAGCACATCTTTGCTGGTCTCTCTCAAAGATGCCTCGAAAGAAATAATTTTTCCCCACATGAAAATGTTAAACAATAATTGTTTATTTGAATAATTCAGTCATTTCAATAATTGTCCATTTCCCTATTTCATAAACAAGGAACTAGATGCTGACAGGAGAGACACAACTACGTGCAATTTTCCAATGTAAAACAATTAATTTTGCATTAAAAACTAACACAAAACCCAATAGCAAAAGCCTACTATACAGACTAATCTGGTGTGTGCTTATAATAAATGCATGTGATAAATGCTGTTTCTTTTCCATGAATCATTCGGTATAGGATTGAATTGCGCGTATACAATCCTCAAATGACAACTGTAGCAGCAGTGAACAAAAATATAATTACCGTGTTATATTTATGCCTTACGTTTATACCGACTCTCCCCTACATCCTAAGTGACACTAATGTGTATGACGTTAGACTCTGTTCAAAACCCTGATTATTGTTAAGTTTCACAGTCTGACCACAAAGAGAACCTTTAGATTCATATGAGCACCAGTAGATTTGTAAGAGAACCTTTAGATTCATAATATGAGCACAAGTAGATTCATATGAGCACTATTAGATTCATATGAGCACCAGTAGATGTGTAAGAGAACCTTTAGATTCATATGAGCACCAGTAGATTCATATGAGCACCAGTAGATTAATATGAGCACCAGTAGATTTGGAAGAGAACCATTAGATTCATATGAGCATGTTAAGATTCATATGAGCACCTTTAGATTCATATGAGCACCAGTAGATTTGTAAGAGAACCTTTAGATTCATATGAGCACCAGTAGATTCATATGAGCAGCAGTATTTTCATATGAGCACCAGGAGATTCGTAAGAGAGCCTTTAGATTCATATGTGCACCAGCAGGTATATATGTGCACCAGTAGATTCATATGAGCACCTTTAGATTCA
The DNA here is from genome assembly GCF_013347855.1 of Anguilla anguilla. NCBI lineage: Eukaryota > Metazoa > Chordata > Actinopteri > Anguilliformes > Anguillidae > Anguilla > Anguilla anguilla. Next base: position 505,766 of record NC_049219.1, on the reverse strand, counting down.
TATGAGCAGCAGTAGATTTGTAAGAGAACCTTTAGATTCAAATGTGAACCAGCAGATTCAGATGTGCACCAGCAGGTATATGTGAGCACCATTAGATTCATGTAAGAAACCCTCAGATATTCCAAACGGCATGTGGAGGTCACCAACTGTAAGAAACCCATCCGCAAACCAAACAGTGGAAGTATCTGAGTGGTGACGGAACGTATGTAGTCTTGCTGGAATGGGATTAATTTCATGTTATCTTGATTATCTGACTCCAAAATAGTGTTTTCACCTTTCCTCTGGTGCTAACAGTAATGCATGGCCAGAGGAAACTGCTTTCCACCAGTAGTGTGTCTCTATACTGATCGCTGTCTAAAACTTGGTAGAGGCAGACATGTCTCTGGCTTGTGTAGCCTGCATAAATACAATTGAGTATGAACAGGTACAACACTAGTGTATAGGCCAGTAACTACGAGGTGCTGGTATCCTCAGTTCTATGTGTATGTTAGGACCTTAAGCTGCTAGGTGTACAGTGGCAAGAGTCAACGAAGAATGGCAGGTTAAAATGAATGCAGTTTATTGTTCAGTGTGTCCAGTAATATTAACAATATACAATGGTGCAAAATGTGAGTGGTGAAATGGCTATACACATTTGCATATGCGCAGGAGACGAGTTTAGACGAGTCTCCCTGAACCATTGCACCTTTCCCCATATATACAAAAGATAAAAGCAAAACACCAAGTCATGAAATAAAGACACAATCAGGACCAAACGGTACAGATCAATGATCCTGCTTGTGCTATCTCTGTAAGCTTATCACACCGGGTTAACCTTGGTATCTGGCTGGCCACTGACCCATTTGTATCAAGATTTTTAGTCAGCACCCCACCACCAAAGACACCAACTTGTTTCCCATGTTATCAGGTTTCTACTGTAACGATACAAAACTTGATCACATTATATTAGGCAGTTGTTTAATAGGTGACTTAGTTGATGCGCCAGTCTTAATGACTACTTGTACTTTTATTTATTTTTATTTTTCCATAGATTGCGTTGTTGCCGTTCTCGTTGTTAGTGTTAATCAGTTTAACCACCAGGGTCCAAGTTGAACTATGCGGTTGTTCCCTGTACTTGGACCGGTACTTCTCTCTAGGGGTTTCGTCATACTTGTTCCTGGTTATGGTTATACACTTTGTTGTACGTCGCTCTGGATAAGAGCGTCTGCCAAATGCCTGTAATGTAATGTAATGTAATATTATGGAGAACCTAAGGTTCACATAATGCTGATCCAGTAGGGTATTTTGCTACTGAGCACTGTATCTACCTAATTTGCTGACTCCCTTCTTTTGGAGGTCTGATAAGTAGCACACTTCTGTGAACTGCCCTATTGCCATATGAGCACCAGCAGGTTCATTAGCATTGTGCAATTACTGTAGCCGAACATGCATAGGCTCATGGGTTAGCCTGTTTGTGTGAATGATTGTAAAGCTTGGCTGTGCTGCTGTGTGCTCAGAGTGCCGTGTTAAGTTCCCTATGTGAATGCCCAGATCCTGACGTGCCCAGGAACTTCAGGGTGACCGCTTGGGACAGCAACAGCGTGACCGTGGGATGGGACTGCCCCCCGAGCGACCCCGCCTCGGGCCTCACCGCCTTCCTGCTCACGGTCTTCCACGTGGACGGCTCTGGCCACGTCCTGGAGGAGAGGAGCTTCAGACACACGTTGGGCAGCCCGGTGTTCACCATGGGAAACTTGCCTCCCTATAGCAGGGTGCAGCTGGGGCTTCAGGTGGTGTGCCAGTCTACGGGCCAGTCTGTGGGCCAGTCTGTGGGCCCGTCTACGGGCCAGTCCCGCCTCAGCAGGATGGTCCTCAGCGATGGAAACTCTGGTATAGCTACATCGCGCCTGTGTCTGGCACCCACTGCATATGACCAAAAGTATCTGGACACCCCTTGTTCTGGGACTGTTCTTCATGGTTTGTGCTAGGCCCAGTGACGGCAAATCTTAATGCTACAGCATACAATCACATTCTGGATGATTCTATGCTTTCCCAACGGTTTGAGAATGGTGTGGATGAACTTGACTGGCCTGCACATAAACCTGACTGCAAGTCCATCCAACACCTTTGGGATTGGAAAGCCAACTGTGAGCCAGACCTAATGGCCCAATCAGTGCAAATCCCTGCAGCAGTGCTCCGATATCTTGAATAGGGCCTTCCCAGGAGAGTGGAAGTTGTTATAGCAACAAAGGGTGGGCCAACTCCATATTAACATCAATTATTTTGGATAAGATGTTGAATGTCAGGTGTCCACATACTTTTGGCCATGTATTGGTTATGTGGTGTACAATACAGTTTAGGCCAAAAGTATTAGGCCATCTGTGGGTTTAAAAAATAATAATTTTTAGAAAAGAACTTTAGGTAGGGCGGTATTCAGTTAATTTATGGACATTTATTGAATCACGAACCAAAGCACAGACATTTTCAATTTCTACCTACAATAACACAACAATTAAAACAACTTTTCTCAAAATAACCTCCTTTGGCTTTAATTACAGTTAAAGAAATTATTGGAGGTCTATCTAATCTTTTTGGAGGCAGAGGAGTAAAATTTTTAAATTGACTGAAATCTTATCGATGCGTTTTTTTTTAAAACCACAGGTAGCCTAATACCATTTGGCTTGTAGTGTAAGTGAATTTGGCACTAAAGTTATAAGAAAAAAAAGGAGGAGCAAGTTAGGCTTAGATTTGCAGAGCCAAGTAAATATGCTGTATATACTGTATATATATATATATATATATATATATATATATATGCCTTTTACCAAACTTTCTTGGTCCAGTATTGATGGTGCTTGGCCCACTGGAGTCTTTTCTTGTTAATAGTGTGCAGCAAGTTTTTTTGCAGATACACAACATTTTAGGCCAGCAGATCATAGCCACTGTTTCACACTGGAAAAACTGGTGTGTCTCTTGTTGCATTGAGCTTTTCCTGTAGTTGTGGTGCAGTTTTAGTTTGCTATTATGGTGTGACATGGTGCACCAGGTGCGGCTTGTAACTGTTGGTATTTTCGGGACCAGAGACGAGCAGTGCACAGCGTAAAGTGCATAACACACCTGCCAACACAGCAGGTTATACTGAATATACTATCAGTGGGTATGGTGCAGCTACATTATTGGCCAGTTTTAATTTCCTATTAAACCTGTAGCTGGCTAGCTTAAATGATCTATGCTACAACTGATAAATTATGACAACAGTATCTTGATGTTTTATTAAACAAAATTAAACCGAAGAAGATCATACAATACCAGTGATCCCCGTTCACTAAAGTAAAATCTCTCTGTTGCTCCCGTGGAAAAGAAAGAAAGATAACTCACAAGTCCATCATTCACAACAATGGCACAGCTTAACTGAACTGTGCGGGATTGGAGTGGTGGTTTGCAATATATTATAAACACACACATTTTGATGATTCATCTCCTGATTCCAAATCAGCATAGGTTTGACTTACTCACAGACATTGCTAAGCAAGGAAGCAAGCCTATCTCCACACGGCAAGGCTGCCACATATGCCTATAGAATGCTTAAATGTCCGGTCCAGCGACTGGGTAACCCGGCATGGGAAGCTGCAGATACCACAGCACATTCAGCACTTACTGAGTAAATAATGCCGGAGCGAACAGATTAAAGAAAAAGACGCCTATCCACTACAATCCCGCAGTTAGTCTTAATACGCTTTAAAAACTGCAGTTAGATGTATAGTGCAGTCCTACATTGATGAATACTTTGATCTAGCCCCAGGGTAGAGGCTAGTGGAAAAAACTGGTCAACTTAATTAATGTACTTGTAGGTTTCTTGGATTTTTCACTAGATGTTGCTGTCAGTGCAGGATTTCCAAGCTCCTGCCAAAGGAAATCACGTGATTTTGTTTTTAACTGTGTCCCTGGCGCATGACCTGGCACATGATGGAATGTGCTGGATAAGTGTTTGTGTGTCAATCTCTCCTAATTTTGAACAGTGAATCGACTTCATCACTTCCAACACATCTAACAGGGGAATGCTAATATTGTCTTGGATATTACTGTTTGAAAGCTTTGCCTGATGAAAGAGTTTTATTTTTTTGTCCCCTAGCAAACTCTGAAATCATGAACCTACACCAGTCCTCCTTTGGCTCCCACAACTATACGGTGAGCTGGTCTGTGCAGAACATCTCCTCCATCTCCAGCTTTAAGGTGTACCACCAGGGGGAGCTCCAGAGCTCCACGCTCCTCACCTGGCACACAGTGACAGGCCTGCTTCCCTGCCACCAGTACAGCTGCAGGGTGGAGGCCCTGTGTGGGGACAGCACGGTCATGGGCGTTAGCACCATCCAGACAAAAACAGGTGGGCCAATAGCGTTGGGGGGTGGGGCTGTCTGTATTGGGGAGGGGCCTGGCTGTGTGGGGGAGAGACCTGGCTGTGTGGGGGAGGGGCCAGGATGTGAGGGGGAGGGGCTTGGCTGTGTGGAGGAGGGGACTGACTGTTTGGGGGAGAGGCCTTGCTGTTTTGGGGAGGGGCCTGGCTGTGAGGGGGAAAAGTCTGTTAAAAATCGGCTACAAACAGTCAACTTTATGAAAAGGATGATCATCTGAATCCAGTGATTTTACAGGTGATAATAGTGGTTGATGGACATTGGAATCCAGTGATTCGACAGGTGATAATTATGTTCCAGCTGACTTCCTCTGCTTTACCAGTTCAGAGGTGCAAATGACAGATAGTGGTGTGACAGATAGCCACACCACATCAGTAGGTTGAATGGGTGGAAAACCTACACTTGTGGGTGAATGCACTTCTGTGGTGGGCTTAATTATCTATTGATCAAACACTTGTTGACTCTTATTGGAGAGATATGTCAAATTGTCAGTCTCACAGAAGAACAGAAGAATAGTCTATTTCAAACTCATTAATGCTTGTCTCAAATATTTTTGGAATTTGGTGTAATGTATGCTTAAATAATGTAAAATGTTTATTGCTCATGAACTGTTCTAGGTGAAAACTGAACATTTTGTTGAACTTGCACTCTTTCTCCATTTCTCCAAATTTTGTTGTTGGTAAACTGCAGGTTGGAAAAATATTTTGGTCTTTCCACATGCCCTTTGTCTTCGGTGAGGCACCGTCAAATTCCACCCCACACCGTTCTGCGCCCTTTAGCAACCAACTCCAAGCTTGCGTTAGGCCAGGATAAGCCCAAAGTCATTTAGGAAGGCGCTCTGGTGAAGTGTTGGGGAGGCTCTGATGAATGTTTGCTGGTTTGCTCTGCCCACAGGCCCTGGTGAAGTGTTGGATCTCCGATTTAGACAGAAGGACTCGATAGCCCTGTGGAGCGGCAGGTCTGGGGTGGGCGTGGCCTTCTTGTACCGCCTCTCTGAGAGGGGCGGCCCGAGCGTCCGGAAGGGGAGGCTGGCAGGCCCCCCCCTGCCTCTGCCGGGCCTGAGGCCTGGCTCCCCGTATGACCTGGAGGTGGTGCCAGAGTGCGAGGGTGGCGAGCGTGGAGCTCCAGCTGTGCTCTACTTCATCCCAGAGGAAGTCCCTGGCAGTGCCCCCAACGATGCCCCTGGAGACATCCTGCTACCCAGAGTTGTTGACTCTGCAGACCAAACAACTGATCGCCTCGGTCAGTGTTAAAGCAGGATGGTACTGACTCAGTCAGTGTTAAAGCAGGCTGGTACTGACAAACCGCCTCAGTCAGTGTTAAAGCAGGCTGGTTCTGACTCGGTCAGTGTTAATGCAGGCTGGTTCTGACTCGGTCAGTGTTAATGCAGGCTGGTTCTGACTCGGTCAGTGTTAATGCAGGCTGGTACTGACTCGGTCAGTGTTAAAGCAGGCTGGTTCTGACTCGGTCAGTGTTAAAGCAGGCTGGTACTGACAGACCTCCTCAGTTTTGAAGTTGGCCTGAATTATCTTATTAAAGGCTTGCGTATGTGGTTGCATACACAGGTGCAAAAATGTGACATTTATTCATAACCACGGACTCTGGTCAGGCCCACGGTAGGTCTGTGTCCTGAAGGCTGGTAACATGGGCTGGTTGCAGAAAGCTTTCATTCAGACACATTTTTACATCAGTGTTTGTGCCCCTAACCCCCCAACTGTAGGACTGCAGGTTCACCTCCCCAGCCATGAAATGTTCCTTGTTGTGCCATGGACAATGCCGCCATCGCTGGAGGATCCGAGGGCAGAAGCTCGAGTCCTGCTGGAGGGCATTATTAAAAGCAAGGTGGGTCCTGTTCCCGGGTCCTAGCAGTCATTGCCGCTTATCCCACCGTTCTGTTTATAGCGTTTAGTAGTACATGTTTTCATAGCATTATTTTAGTTGAACTTTTATCACCAATAAAATTGAAAACAATCACTTTTGTTAATCACTGCTGGTGTTTTTACAAATCTCAGATTAAGATTTGATCAGGCTAAAGTTTGCCTAAAATCCTGAAATGGACGGGCCCTTGTGCACCCCTGCTGTGGTTTGTACGAGCGAGACTATCCTCCTCTCACTTCTTCACTTGAGACAGGCCTCTGTTAGTCACCTGGGCACCTGCAGTCAGCCTGTGCCAACTGTGCACAATGGACCAGCTTTACAATTTTCTTTTTGGTTTCCATTTCCTTTTTACCAGCTGCAGAACTTACTGAGTAAGTTCTGGCCAAAAGCGGAGGTGCAGCTGATCTCGTTTGAAGACAGCGAGAGGAAAACAAAAACCAAGATCACTTTTGAAAGCTTTGATGTTTCCAGCCAGGATGGGGTAGTGATCCTCCGCCCTGAGGAGCAGCTGCAGCATATTATCTCTCTCGGCCACGCCCACATCACCGTCACAGACGACAGCATCTACTGGGACGGTAGGTGCGAGACATGCTGGGGGATTTGTGTGTGATGGGTAGCTGACAGAGGAATGTTGGCTGTTCTGATCCCAGTGAAATAAAACCCTTGAGACTGTGTGTGTGTGCGCGCGCGCGTGTGGACTGGTGGACTTGGTCCACAGGGGTGGTGTGATGCGCCTAGTGCAGCCCCCGAGCTAGCATAGCAGCATGCTTGTCTGCTTGCTTGCTTCTTGCTCCCAGGCACTGTCGCTTACTAACTCAACTGAGTTTTGGAAAAGCAGAGTGCGTAAGTCTTTCCTTGTCAGTACATAGCCTCTCCATCACCCAGACCTCTACTGTGCCTCCTCGTTGACAGTCCATGGTAACCGTGTGCTTTACAGCCTCGGGCCAGACAGCAGGGGGCCTCAGAGCTGCAGTGGACCCCAGAGGTAGGCAGCACAGGCACAGGCGTGTGGACATGTCCTGACTGCCACCATCCACTGCCCCAATGCCCAATGAGTGCACTTGCACGTGCTATGGCTACGGGAGTAAACCCCTAATGATAAATCTGTGGAGAAAACCCGCATTAGGCAGTCACCAACAGACCGGTGTCCTGGCAGTCTTCTGCAACTCCCCTCTATAGAAGGTCGTCATGAGCTCTTCATGCCACTGGAAAACATAGGGTGGATCCAAGACAGTGAGGGTAGAGACTGCGCACAACTACCTTCACTGTAATCTATTAATTGCGCAAGCCTGCTCCAAATACCCCAACCCCCACCCGCTGTCCTGCGGTGATGGGGAAGGGCGGTGGATACAGGTCAGGATGTGACGGGGAGTATCTAGTCTAACCCTGCGTGCAGGCGGCGTGGGAAAGAGGGTTGCCGCGGCTCGGGATGGAACAGCGTGCCTCTCCGGCAGCTCCTCATGTGACTGAGCAGCTCCGGCCTGCTCACCCTGAGAGGGAAGGGCTTAGAAAATGTGGCCTATAAAAGGTCTGTTCCTCTTCAACCCGGGCAGCCTACCGCAGCTGCCGGGTCATCCCTCATCCGGTCGAAAATTAACAAAAAAAAGAAAAAAAAACCAACTTAAAAATCACAATTGCGACCTGGAACTCTCCTGGATGTACGTGATGATTCCTGTTGTCCCCGAAGAACAGCAATGGTTGCGCACAAGCTGAAGAGGTACAACATCGACATTGCGGCCCTCAGTGAAACCTGCTTCCATGGCGAGGACTCTATAACAGAGATGAGAGAAGGCTGCACTATCTTCTGGAAGGGGCTTCCGGAAGGCTCCTGTCGCCTCCATAGTGTAGGTTTTGCTGTGAGGACAAGCCTACTTCAGAAGATCCCAGAATCCCCAGTTGGCATCAGTGAAAGACTGATGACCTGGCGGATTCCCCTCACAAACAATCGCTATGCCACCCTCATCAGCACATACGCCCCAACACTGGTTGCTGACCCTGAGTGGGTAGCGGTACAAAGCCAAAACAAGCAAGTGCAGAAATGCACTTGATTAAAATCTGGTACTTTGGCCCAAATGGTCTCTGTTATTCTTTTTCTTTTAGGTTTTGTTTCCTTGAAGGGCAATATTTTCTTAAATAGGGATATTAGTTTTTTTGCACTGTTCATTAACTTGCAAAATAGTCTTAAAAACCAACATGAAGAAGAATTGTGATCATACCGTGGATCGTGATCATTCCTGAAAAAAATTGTGATATGATATTTTTGCCATATCACCCACCCCTAAGCAGCAGTGTACTTGTGTACTTGTGTTCTCTGTGTGACTGAGTGAAGCAGCAGTATACTGCATACTTGTGTACTTGTGTTCTCTGTGTGACTGACAGTATGCTGTGTAACCCACAGACCCAGATGAGTGTGACTCCCCCGCCCTGAACAAGTGCAGCTCCAACTCCATCTGCATCAACACCCTGGACTCATTCACCTGCGTGTGTGAGCCGGTGTACTACAGCCTGAGCCCCATCCTCAGCCCTGCCTGCCACGGTATACACGCGCACACACACACACACACACAAACTCACACACACACACACACACAAACTCTCTCTCACACACACACACGCACAAACTCACACACACATACACACACGAACTCTCACACACACACACACATACACACATACACACACAAACTCACACACATACACACCATTATACTCTCACACACACACACACACACACACACAAACTCACACACATACACACACACCATTATACTCTCTCACACACACACAAACTCACACACATACACACACACCATTATACTCTCACACAGAGTATAATGGTGTGTGTGAGACTATAATGCTGCTCTTACACACACACACACACACACACACACATCTGCTGCTTTTACACACATACACACATCCTATGTGGTTTGCTGCAGTTTGCTGCGTCTGTTTCTGTATTACTTGTAAAATGGCAGAATTGGCATAGCCTAGCATTTCATGCACTTTTGTAAGTAATGAACCAAAGGCTAATCAAAACTATGTCTACATAATGCGACTAAAGAACTTCATGTCTCAACAGAGAAGGGGATGTTCACGCTATGCCTGAAGGACCATGTATCTGGGGGCATCTCCAAGCCTTTCCTCATCCACTACTTTGGCGGGAATGTGACTGTTGTCCTCAATGATGGTCGCTGCTCCATCAACGAGACGGACAAGTTTTATTATTACAGGATAACTGGCGCCCCCTCCCAGTGTGGAGGCCAAACGCTCAGGAGTACCGGCACCAGATCCAGGTCATGTACACAGCTGGTGCATTCTGGGAATGCACACCGTCACAAAACTGATTCACTAAACCTGGCATAGCAAGCTGCAAATTCTACTGCTTCTTCCTCCCTTCAGACAATAACACCCTTTACTCTAGCAGACCTCTCCATTCAGCACCCCTCACTACCTCTACCTGTCCCATCTCTCATTCAGCACCCCTCACTACCTCTACCTGTCCCATCTCTCCATTCAGCACCCCTCACTACCTCTACCTGTCCCATCTCTCCATTCAGCACCCCTCACTACCTCTACCTGTCCCATCCCTCCATTCAGCACCCCCCACTACCTCTACCTGTCCCATCTCTCCATTCAGTACCCCTCACTACCTCTACCTGTCCCAAGGTCCTCACTGAGTACCTTTCCAGCTTAGCAGTGTGTAACACATCACACTGGGTATTATGAGTGTGTAATGACTTGGGTGTGTAACACATCACACTGGGTATTATGAGTGTGTAATGCCTTGTGTGTGTAACCGATCACACTGGGTATTATGAGTGTGTAATGCCTTGTGTGTGTAACTCATCACACTGGGCATTATGAGTGTGTAATGCTTTGTGTGTGTAACACGCTTTCTGCTCATTTAGATTAACAGGACGCATGTGGAGTTGAGGAACACGCTGACTGTGACGCTCAGCAGCAGGAGATCCATCACACGGAGGGACCTGAAGGTGCTGTGGACCTGTGCCTACCCGCTGCTCCAGACCAGCACAGTCCGCATGAAGCCTGGTCTGGACTGGTGAGAAACACACCCCTCTCTCATTCAGCCATCCAATCAGCATCCACGGCAGTAGCATGAAGGACATTAAGCCTCAAACTAGCATTTTCAGTAGTTATGCATGTGCAACTGTAACAGAGCCTGGGCTCAATGAAAATGCCTTAGTCTTTGTTAGCACTAAGGCTAATCTAATGGCATGTGCGGTTCTTTATTGGTGTGTCATAATCCAGCCTGTCTGTTTGTCTGTTATTCCATCACACATTGTTGGTCATACATTTCATGTGCTGGTACTGTGGTTTATTTTTTATCACATTGCTATTTAAAAAAAAAAACAAATGGTGCTTTTCTAGGAAATCTAGTGGATGTGGACACGGATGATGTGTTTGCTGTGTGTTCTGCTCTGCTCCTCTGCAGGGTTACCTCTCACAGTGTGGTGCAGGTGAATTTGTCCCGCCTCCTGGAGATCAGCATGGCCTTGTACAGTGACTCATCTTACGCATACAACTACACTGGCCCTGTGGAGCTCCCTTCTGCAGAGCAGCTGTACATCCAGGTGACCCTGCACTGTGAAGACAGCCTGGCCTACAACATGAGCCTACAGCTGGAGTCCTGCTGGGCCACACAGACCACAGACCCACAAGAGGAGAAGAAGGCTTTTTTCCTGAAGGGGGGGTGAGTTCTCTCATATTGAGGGTGGAGGACGGGGGGGGGGGGGGGTGGGGGTGGGGTTGAGTTCTGTGTTCCCGAGGGTGGTGAGTTCTCTGCTCCTGAGGGGAGGGGGGGGGTTAGTCCTTTGTTCCCAAGGGTAGAGGGTGAGTTCTCTGCTCCTGAGGGGGGGGTGAGGGGGTGAGTTCTCTCTCTTTCCTTTACGTTTTGTCTGTGATTCGATTGTTGGGTTGATGCTGCCTCATTGTAATCAATTCATTAATTTCCAGTGCCTGAAGCTCTGCTCACATGTACATGTGTAGTATTTGTCTCATTAACATGTACTTTTAAAACAGTGTATGAATAAGTTTTTATTGTACATGTGTGATAACAGTAGATGCCTTATAAAAAGGCTTTATTTTGGAGGCCCAAGAGTGCATCAGTGGTAGGTTGCATTTGATGCCCAGGCTGCCAGTTGAATAGCCCTATTACAGATAACATTAGGATTGCACTCTTTATGCCAAAAACATGAACCTGGGTAATTTAATGGCTTTTGTTTTTAAAAAATGTCATTTTTATTCTTCATATTATATTTTGGTAGCAATTTCTGGTTTTATTATTTCTATTTCTGGCTTATTAGGGTGACGGTAGATGGCTTATTATCCAACTTGCTCGTTGGGAGCAATTAGGGGTTAGGTGTCCGGCTCAGGGACACTTCAACACGCCCAGGGTGGGAGATTGAACCGGCAACCTCCGACTGCCAGACAAACGCTCTTACCTACTGAGCTATGTCGCCCCATAAAAAAAACACTAAAAAATCAAAGTGTTAAGCAATCCTGTCCTGTTTGACCGAGAGGCTATTTGGGTCCGCACAGTATTCCATATTGAAGGTTTGGTAATTGTTCTTTGAAGCTATATTGTCATTAGAATAAGTGCGTTGTGCTCCTAATAAATTTCAATGAGTGTGATAGGGGATTTTGTTCAAAAAGGGGTGGAGGTAAATGACAGTAATACAGGACGCTTGGATGTGTGTGAAAGGCTTTAATTAGGCACACAGCCCATTATTCTTTCAGCTGCCCAAACGACAGAACCTTCCGCTGGTACCTCCAGAGCAGTTCCCCTCAAAGGAAGAGGTTCTCCATTCAGATGTTCACCATGTCTGACCACTCCCACATCTACCTTCACTGCCTGAGCAGAATATGCAGCCAAGATGAGAACTGCACAACGGTAACTCCCCACCACTGCAAACTGTACACAATGGTAACTCCCCACCACTGCAAACTGTACACAATGGTAACTCCCCACCACTGCAATCTGTACACAATGGTAACTCCTCACCACTGCAATCTGTACACAATGGTAACTCCCCACCACTGCAAACTGTACACAATGGTAACTCCCCACCACTGCAAACTGTACACAATGTTAACTCCCCACCACTGCAATCTGTACACAATGGTAACTCCCCACCACTGCAAACTGTACACAATGGTAACTCCTCACCACTGCAATCTGTACACAATGGTAACTCCCTGCTGCCACAAACTGCACCTTGGTATATTCCCGCCAGGAAAGCCAGGTTGGGCTTTGAGTAAGAGGGACCCAGCCGCCTCATCGTCAGGCTGGGCTTTGAGTAAGAGGGACCCAGCCGCCTCATCCTCAGGCTAGGCTTTGAGTAAGAGGGACCCAGCCGCCTCATCCTCAGGCTGGGCTTTGAGTAAGAGGGACCCAGCCGCCTCATCCTCAGGCTGGGCTTTGAGTAAGAGGGACCCAGCCGCCTCATCCTCAGGCTGGGCTTTGAGTAAGAGGGACCCAGCCGCCTCCTCCTCAGGCTGGGCTTTGAGTAAGAGGGACCCAGCCGCCTCATCCACAGGCTGGGCTTTGAGTAAGAGGGACCCAGCCGCCTCATCCACAGGCTGGGTTTTGAGTAAGAGGGACCCAGCCGCCTCATCCTTAGGCTGGGCTTTGAGTAAGAGGGACCCAGCCGCCTCCTCCTCAGGCTGGGCTTTGAGTAAGAGGGACCCAGCCGCCTCATCCACAGGCTGGGCTTTGAGTAAGAGGGACCCAGCCGCCTCATCCTCAGGCTGGGATTGAGTAAGAGGGCTGATAACGATGGGTGTGTTTGAGACAGGTCAGCCAGCAGCCTGGCCTGAGAGCTTCCTGCGTTCACTGCCAGGGATGTGACAGGCCTCATCTGAGCCCCAATCTGTCAGGACACACCCCTTTACTGACCATGCATGTGTTTACATTACACAATATTAATAAAACCTTGGGGTTGCTTTGGATAAAAGCATCTGCCAAATAAATATAATGTCATGTAATGTTACTATCATTGATAAACAGTCAATACATGGATGGATAGACCGCAGTTTTAAAAGACCATATAATACATGTTCACACTAAAACCACCATCATTGCATAAGCCAACCGTTTTGAGTGTTCAATATGTGGTGACCAAATAACAGGTATTTTTCAGTCATTCTTCTCAGTTCAAAGGTCAAATATTTATTTTTATTATCTAGATATTTACATTGCTCACTGTTTTTCTGATGCACGCAATTCAGTCCTTTCACTTTATCTAGTTTTCTCAGTGAGTTCTCATAGGCTCTTTTCTGAAGAATGGGAACAAACCCACCTCACACTAGTTCCTCCACTTCTACTTTCTGCGTGTTGCATAATTTAAATATTAAATCTTCCGTTAGCACAAGGTTTACAGATCTTGAATGTTAGAGAATGTGGAGAATATTTCAGCAATCATCCTGCACGTTTGTTCTCATGCTGGTTAAACATTCCCCCTGTATGTATCTGTACAGAACTGCTCTCCCAGGCAAAACCAAAAGGTGAGAAGAGATCTACCGGACAAACTCACAGCTACTGTTTCAGCAGGACCCATCTCTGCAGCAAAGAGGAAACTGTCAAACTGTGAGTGCAGTGCCATTAACAGATGGAATATACTGCTGTGTGTGTGTGAGAAAGAGAGAGAGAGAGAGTGTGAGTGTGCGTGTGCGAGTGTGTGAGAGAAAATGTGTGTGTGTGTGCGTGCGTGCATGCGAATGTCTGTGTGTGTGAGAGAGTGTGAGTGAGAGTGTGTGTGCATTAGTGTGAGTGTGTGTGTGCGCGCGTGTGTGAGTGTGTGTGTGAGAGTGTGAGTGTGTGTGTGTGCATGTGAGAGAATGTATGTGTGTGTTTGTGTGTGTGTGTGTGTGTGCGCGTGTGTGAGAGTGTGTGAGTGTGTGTGTGTGCATGTGAGAGAATGTATGTGCGTGTTTGTGAGTGTCTGTTTGAGAGAGAGTGAGCTTGTGTGTTCGTGAGTGTGCGTCTGAGTGTGTGAGTGTGTGTGCATGTGTATGTATGAGTTGTTGTGTGCATGAGTGTGTGAATGTGAGTGTGTGTGTGAGAGCGTGTGTGTGAGTGAGTGTGTGTGAGTATTTGTGCGCGTGTGTGCGTGTGCGTCTGTGTGATTGCGTGTGAATGTGAGTGTGTGTGAGAGCATGTGTGTTTCTGCGTGTGTGTGAGTGCGTTTGTGTGTGTGTGTGTGTGTGTACATGAGTGTGTGTGCGTGAGTGTGAGTTAGGGAGTGACTGTGAGCATGTGTATGTCTGCGTGTGTGAGTTAGTGAGTGACTGTGAGTGTGTGTGTGTGAGTTAGTGAGTGACTGAGCGTGTGTGTGTGTGCGTGAGTTAATGCGTGATTGTGTGAGTTAATGATGGACTGTGAGCGTGTGTGAGTGACTGTGAGCATGTGTGTGTGTGTGTGCGTGAGTGTGTGAGTTAATGCATAACTGTGTGAATTAATGAGTGACTGTGAGCGTGTGTGTGAGTGAGTGAGGTTGTGAGTGTGAGTGCATACATGTGTGCATATTGTAGTTTATTATTGTTTCCGCTACAAAAGCAGAAGTAGTGGTTCTGGTAAAAGTGGTAATGTTTAAAATTCACAATTTGGTTACTTGGAATATGTTTTCAACTAGCGTCACATGGCTAGTTACAGCTATGGTTCAATCAGATGTCACTGATGGGCTGCATGCCTCAACTTGCATACAAAAAGAGAAGGGTTTGTTCTGTTTATTTAAAATAGAATAAGTAGTTAAGGGATAGTTTGAATATGTGGGCTTTCAGATATTTGCATTAAACAGCCAAATAATGAATGACTGAATGAATCATTGCATTTATATAGCACTTTTCCACAGGGGCGCAGTCAGGGATTTTCAGCCCCATGAAAAGATATCATTTTGGGCGGGGTGGGGGGGGGGGGGTCTGGTAGATTCTGGGTTGTGATTGATTGTTGTTTAGACTGTTCTAGACTGAATTAGAATGTGTTTTGTGATTTATTGTTCCTAAGGTTCTGCTAGACTGAATTAGAATATATTGTGTGACTGTAGTAGAATGAACTAGAATGTGTTGTGTGATTGTAGCAGAATGAATTAGAATGTGTTGTGTGATTGTAGTAGAATGAATCAGAATGTGTTGTGTGATTGTAGTAGAATAATTCAGAATGTGTTACCTGGTTGTAGTAGAACAAATTAAAATGTGTTGTGTGATTGTAGTAGAATGGATTAGAAGGTGATGTGTGATTGTAGTATAATGAATTAGAATGTGTTGTGTGATTTGTAGTAGAATGAATTAGAATGTGTTGTGTGATTGGAGCAGAATAAATTAGAATGTGTTGTGTGATTGTAGTAGAATGGATTAGAATGTGTTGTGTGGTTGTAGTAGAATGAATTAGAATGTGTTATGTGATTGTAGTAGAATGGATTAGAATGTGCTGTGTGATTGTAGTAGAATGAATTAGAATGTGTTGTGTGATTGGTTGCTTTTCTCACTCCTTGCAGGGCCTGGAGCCCAGATCATGCTATCAGTGGCTGGAGGATTGATTGGCCTCTTTTTTCTAACAGCACTGGGTGTGCGTGCAGCACATGCTATAACAGCGCAACCCCAGACATCAATAAAGTGTGTATACCTGCACTGTATAGTCCGTCCTCTCTGTGCTACTGTACAAACAGCACTGTGTCCTTATCAGAGGTGGGTAGAGTAGCCAAAAACTGTACTCAAGTAGAAGTATTGTTACTTTAAAATAATAATGACTCAAGTAGAAGTAAAAGTAGTCATCCAAATAATTACTTGAGTAAGAGTAAGAAAGTATCTTGTGAAAAGACTACTCAAGTACTGAGTTACTTCATATAATCTGATTTAATGTTGACATAAGCAGAGCAAGATGAACGTAAAAATCCAAATGTCCAAAATATAAAATTGTAAATGCTTGTCCAATAGAAATAAACAAAATATAAAATAGCCATGTGCAAATTCAAATATGGCCTAAATCATATCCCTTTAAATATAACAATACACAGGAGGTTCGTCAGAAGAGGAGGATTTTCGCTTTCTGTTGTACTCTATTAAGTCTGTATACCTCATCAGTTTGTTGGGGTGAACCCTCCGTTGACATAAAAAATATCAATGAGGCTACAGGGGATTTATCCATTAAAATAGACTCATCATCACTACAAAGAGGAGCCTGCTCAAATTCAAACAGAAACTTTATATGTGGAAAACATAATGCTTTGTCGCACCATTATTGTACCTTATGATGCACTTATCCACAATATTCCAAAGTACCATGATGCCTTGCGCGGAATATGTGCAGAACTTCCGGTTTAGCGTAAACAAACTTTGGCTATGTCCCAAACCGCACACTTCCATGCTCCCAGTGCGCATAGCGAGCATGCCTCCATCTTGGAGTGCGAGTCCAAACCGAAGTTCGGTAGTGCGGAGCACGGATAAAGTACCCGGATGCGCACTCCATTTGATCAAAATTTGAAGTGTGCATCCGTGCATGCTCCGACTGGGAAAAATACCATAATTCCTTTCGCGAAAACGGTCAAAAACAACGGTAATGGCGGATGACAGTCTAGTGTAGGCTACTCTCTCGGATTGGAAACTGAAATCATGTCATAGGAAAATGGTACACAGGAGTTGGTATATAAATAAAGTGGTACAGTGTTAATGAATAACGCAATATGTAAATATCAGTTGTTTTTTTTTAGTTTAAAGGAGTACCATGGTGATTGTCACACTTTCTCGGTTTTATGTGCTATTTGCACAAGAGGCATTGAAGAAACACAATGAGTAAAGTATTAAATATGTCCGTTCTGTATTTTTGAAGAAATATGCATTTTAAATTTATCGTCCTATTTTCAACCGGTTGAGAAAGTTGTCAACTTGGTGCGTCACGAACACAGTAACCACTCCCCTTTCCACGCCCCATAAACCCATGGATAACTCGAGACCCATAATTTGCGCCGCTGGCTTACGGGCAAGACAATGCAAATATTTGACTAACGTTAGGTTCACTTAAATTAGAATAAATGAATTGTCAATCAAGCCAGACTGTACTAAAAAGGGCGACAATGACGTAAACAACAGGTGTGGTATTACGCGCAGCTATTTTGGAAGATACCCAGGCGTCACGAATGCGCTTGTATTTCACAAACGGATTGTCCAAGACAATAAATGACCACTCAGTCAAATAGTTAGCTATCCACAGCCAAAACTAACCTACAACTTACCGCCACATATTTTCTCAAGTTCGAAGTTGAGTTCTTGTAGGCTGAAATGTCCACATTTCTAGGCAGACAAAGAAGGCAGCGCATAATGTAACTACTGTTTTTGGTAGTCTGTAAGTAAAACATAGTTTGAACGTGAGGCCAGGGGTGTTCTGCCTCCTACGAATCACCCGCCGTTGTTTCAGCCATTGTTGTCGCCCACTCATCCTTCTGTGTGCTGTGACTGGCTACGTTTGATTGGTGAAACGGAGTCATGTGGGGCTATGACAGCGCCAAAGCAAAGACCAGTCAGCCTCTTTGGCTGAAGTCTCTCTGAGAGAAAGAAACAAACAGAACGTCCTTGAATAAAAAAAATGGGTAAAAAATAAAAGTACCGAGCGGAATGTAGCCGAATATAACGGAGTAAAAGTAACATTTTTTCTTCGCAAATATACTCGAGTAAAAGTGAAAAGTATGTTGCATTAAAACTACTCTTACAAGTACAATTTATTCAAAAAGTTACTTAAGTAAATGTAACGGAGTAAATATAACGCGTTACTACCCACCTCTGGTCCTTATTCTCTCTGTGTAACTGTACAAACAGCACTGTGTCCTTATTCTCTCTGTGTAACTGTGTACAAACAGCACTGTGTCCTTATTCTCTCTGTGTAACTGTGTACAATCAGCACTGTGTTCTTATTCTCTGTGTAACTGTGTACAGACAGCACTGAGTCATTATTCTCTCTGTGTAAGTGTGTACAAACAGGCACTGTTTCAAACACTGCAATCTAGAGTTAAGGAGGGCATCTGATTTTGGTGTCCTCCCCTCTAACTGACTCTCTGGTTGTGTTCCAACCTTTATGCTCTGTAACTTTGGCAGTGCGCCACCATGACATAGCTGTTCAATGCGTGAATTTTTTTTGTCAAACTTGTCCGTGGTTTTACAGAAGATATTGTAGCCAATTAAGTGAACGTGCAGATGGTACATCATAATGGAGTGTATATGTTCGGTGAAAGCTGGGTAGATGTGATGCAAAAGCAATTGTTGATAAATAATAAGCAAATATTAGTGAGCAAAAAAGCACAGATCAGAAACTGGCTTCCATTGGGGTTTGAACCAGGAACCCTGTGATCCATAGACCATGACATTGACCACTCAGCCACAAAGGGACCAGTTGTTGAGATAAGAAATGTTTTAGAGTAAAAAGATATGTCTATTTTGCATGTGTATGTGAGATCTTGATTGGATCGTGTAGGTGAAGGATTGGCTGGTGTTGGTAAAATGTCCAATGGGGAGACATTTTGTTTGTAGGCTAGGCGGCAGGAAGAAGGAGAAAACGCAAAATCCCCTTAGTTTGGGGCTTTATTGTGTGGACGTGTGAAGTTGTTTATGAATTCTGTCTGTTGAAATGGGGTCAGAATGTACAGAAATTAATGTTTTTTAATGTTTTTAAGGGCTGAGTGTCTAGTGGTTATTTTTGTCGGGAACCCTGAAAAGTGCCAAACTCTCAGTGGTGTATATGGGGCATGCTGCCCCACCAAGGCATAACTTGGTGGGATGGCATACCTGCCATCCCAATGAAGAAAGAAAAATAAAAATGTAGCTAGCTATAGGTTATTTCTAGGACATTTTCTTACAGTGTGAGCAAGGTTATTTGATTATCTATAAATGACAGAAAATGGCCAGAGTTCAATCCAGATAGCATTACAAAGGATCATTCAGATAAATTAAAGGCATAAAAACTGCTGCATTATTATATTAAACTCATATAAAACAAGCTATTTATAATGCCAGAGAAAATACACTTAAAGGTTAAAAATATATTTACCTTGTTGTGCCTGATGTAAATTAAGAACAATTCCTCAGATTAAATCGTCTACCGTAATTTAAACCGGTGAACGTTAGTTGGCTACCTTGTTTGAAGCTGACTTAACAAAGGGAACACTGTAAAAAATAATATTTCTTTGCATTTGGTAACATTACCATACTTATCCATAGCTTGTCATAACTTTTTCCCAGTTACGATTCAGTTAAATTTGTGGTTATCTTTACCTACCGACACAGGAAAATAAAACAGGGATTTACCTCATTCAATATTTGCGCGTCTCTCAGCCCGAGAGACTCAAGCAAGCGATTGGTCTTGGTAGACATACGCGCTCTGATTGGCTATCCCCTTCAATTCATTGGTAGATTCTTGGTAACGAACAGGGATTTGATTGGATCTCTACCAACAATTACAGAGACTCACGGCTTCCTCGGGTGCCTTTAGAACTGACCTATTTTTGGCCGGACCGCAACACGGGGCCAGCCCTACAAACACGAATGTCTGACTGACTGACTGACTGACTGAGTGAGTGATAAAGTTACACCGCCCATGTCTGTGACGTCGGCCGGTTCGGTCCACTAGGCTTTAACCTGGTCTTTTTATACGGTCTATGGGTGGCACCCATTTGAGTTATGTGTAATCTAATTGAGCTAATTTATTCTGGAAAATATACACTCAATTCAACTTTTTTTTTTTTTTGAAGTTAATATTATTACTACTACTAATAATAATAATAATTGTAGGAGCCATTACTTTATGTTGGTTTATAATAAGAACCCCAAAAAGATATTAAGTTTATTTATTCTGTTCTACATTTAAGTTGAAATTATAATGGAATTTATCATGTATTTGTTATTTATTGTTTAGTGTGCATTGATTATTTTATGAGTGTGTCCCTCTATAGGAGAAGGGGGAATAAATTATATTTAAGATGGTGCGGTGAGGCGGGCCAGCGGGAGTAGCAGGGTGCGAGCGGAAACGGTCATTGACTGTGTTTTGCACAACCAAAGTGGACCTGTGGAATCTGGAAAACTTTAAATGGACTTTAATTTTAAGTTTATTATTGCAGTTTTATGTTCATTTGTTTTGTAAATAAATTCAACAAGAACGACAACAATAATGCATTTTTAATTTCATTACAACCCGCGTCAGACAACTGCACCCAACTCCCAATGAAGTGGATAAAAGTGGGAAACGTTTACTGGAACATAGGAAACAAAAGGACAGAAACTTAACCTATTTTTACCACTACATTTAGTCAATGACCCGGCTCTGGATTATTTCGCTGTGGATTATTGAAATAACTTGTAGAGGCTGCTTTTCGCTGGATGCATCAAACAAAGGAGAGCGTCTCGGCGGAGGTATGTGATTCAAAGCTAAATAATTTAACGGAACATGGAATGATATGGACATAACTGGAATTGAAATGAACTAGATTTTACAAGGTTTATTTTGAATGTATGGACACTTGAATGTTTTGTTTAGAAAACCCGATGCAGCTTGAGAAAATAATCGGGTGCCTTTGAATCAGCGCAACCAATTTAAGGCTTTGAAATTCGAAGAAAAACAGTGTTTGAATGGACTACGCTAATTGAAGGAAATTAATTTTTGTTTCTATAGGAAAAGAAATAGAAATTATTTTTGAGGAGCAGAATGGCTGACTCCGACACAGACGTAAATTCAGGCCTACCTGAGAAGGATTTAAATGAAGCCACAGCGCGATTGCGTTCCTCTAGATCCGGCAAAATGTCGCATTTAACGCGAAGAATGAATATTGGTAATTCTCTCAAGGCTGACGATGAGTATGTTGATGAAGTTAAGGGAAACTTGGCGAAATTCAATGACATGCTTAATGAATTCAAAGGTCTTCATGTATCATACATTCAAATGTTGAATGAAGAGGATAAAAAGGAGGATTTAAAAGGCTGGTACGAACCGAGAATTGCACAAATTAACGCCTTTCTTATAAATGTGATCTGAATTTAATTCAAATGTTTGTCCAAATGATGAGGATCAACTGTCAGTTATTTCCTCTATCAGAAGTGACAGGTCCAGCAGATCTAGTAGTTCAAAATCAAGTGTCTCATTCACAGCGTCAGTGCGCATTTGCGCAGAAGCAGAGCGCGCAGCTCTGTTGGCCAAGGCTGCTACGTTGCAAGAGAAGCACGCTCTAGAAAAACAGCAAGAGCAACTTGATCTGCAAAAGGAAGAAATTAGGAAAAGAAGAGAGACGCTAGAGATTCAAACTAAATTGGCAGCCAACACAGCGAAAATTAACTACCTCAAAAATGCCGAAACTTCTGTTGATGGGAATTGTACAGCAAATTAAATACAATCAGATGCAATGAATGCATATTATGATGCAACACTGGAGAAACCATCACCGTTGGTTGGCATAAGTGGACCAGATATACGGCCTAAACAGGGTGTTCAAGTACAGTTTCCTGTCTTGCTTAGTGCAGATACCTCTAAGCCTTCTGCTCATACTAGCAGCACTGCCCAACCACAGTCTCAGCATAGCACTCTCCAGAGTACTTTCACACAGGCCACTCAACATACATCTCAGGCAAGGGACAAAAGCAGAAAAGCACTCTTCTAATAAGCCCCCATCAGGAGTCTGTAAATCTTTCTAGCATACTTAAAAAGCAGAATGAATTGACAAACATTCTTGTAAAACAACAGATTCTTTCTATTTTACCAAAAGGAAACCTCTCAGTTTTTGATGGAGACATTCTGCAGTATAAATCTTTCATCCATTGTTTTGAACACATGATTGAAAGAAAAACAGATGATAACCAAGACCGGTTACATTTTCTTATTCAATACACCAGAGGACAAGCTCAGGAGCTTGCTAGAAGCTGTCAACATATGAATCCAAACAGAGGCTATCATAAAGCAAAGACATTATTGAAGGAGCACTTTGGAAATGAATACAGAATTTCTTGTGCCTATATGGAGAAAGCCCTTGGTTGGCCTACTATCAAATCTGAGGACGCAAAGGCTTTATGGGACTTTGCACTGTTCCTTAAAACTTGTTGCAATGCTGTGAAACTGGAGTACATGGAAGAATTGGATACAGTTTCTAATATGAGGAACATTGTTCTTAAGCTCCCATATAAGCTCAGAGAAAAGTGGTGCGTGAAGGCGTGTGAGCTGCAATGTACTAGTAGAGTCAGAACAGTCAATCTGGTCTCTTTCATTGAGAGACAAGCTAATATAATTTCAGACCCAATATATGGCAATATTCAGGATTTGAGCTCTGCTAAGGTAAAGCCTAAAATAACAGTGAGGCCCAAATCAAAAGGAACCTTTGCCACCAATGTTAATGTGAAATCAAACCAGGAACCTAGAGGCCCAAATATCTCATGCCTGTTCTGCAAAGGGGACCATGAACTGAAATCATGCTCTGAATCTGGAAATAAAGTACACAGGGAAAAGATCACATTCCTAAGACAGAATGGAGTCTGTTTTGGATGTTTAATGAAGGCTGGGCATGTGAGCAAAGACTGCACAGGGCATCTCAGTGGCTCTATATGCAAGAAAAACCATCCTAGTGTACTACATATCAAGGCAGAACAGTCAGTGAAAGCCCATGTGAGTAGTGCGCAGGTGTCGCTCAGAGCTGGTGAGCATTCTGGGGCTGGTGACAAAGAGAGTAGCACAGAGTGCATGCTTTCCATTGTGCCAGTTCAGGTAAAACACTCAAAAGGAAGCAAAGTAATATATACGTATGCATTTCTTGACCCTGGTAGTTCTGCAACCTTCTGCACAAAGAGCCTCATTAGTAAATTGAACATCACAGGGAGAAAAACCAACATCTTGTTCTGAACTATGTCCCAGGAGAAGCCTGTGAGCTCAGACGTCATCACAGGGTTAGAGGTCTCTGCTGTAGATGAAAACAACTTCATTGCATTACCAGAGGTATACACTCAGAGAAGCATGCCAGTAGACACATATAGCATTCCCACCAATGATGATCTCTCTAGATTTCCTTACCTTAGTGAGGTGAACATTCTTAGAATCAAAGCCGACGTGGAGTTGTTGATTGGCAGCAATGTTCCAAAGGCTCTAGAACCATGGGAAGTAGTCAACAGTCAAAGCGATGGGCCATACGCAGTTAAAACCATATTGGGCTGGGTTGTCAATGGTCCTCTAAATGGAAGTTGCATGAATAGCTGTCCTAAAGTCACAGCAAACAGAACTTCTGTTACAAACCTGGAAGAGCTGTTGTTGCAGCAGTATAACCATGACTTCAACGAAAGCTCACAGGACAAAGTTGAAATGTCCCTGGAGGACAAGAGATTCATGACTATAGCAGAAAACTCAGTCAATTTGCTAGATGGACATTATACTTTGAACTTACCTTTTAGAAGAAAAGACTTAGTTATGCCAGATAACCACCAGGTGGCAGAGCAGCATCTTTCTAGTCTAAAAAAGAAGTTCCAAAAGAATGACCTATTCAAAACTGAATACACAGAATTCCTCACAGAAGTCATCAACAAAGGACATGCAGAGGTGGTGCGACAGGATGAATAGAAAAGATCTGATGGTAAAGTCTGCTACATCCGACACCACGGTGTATACCACCACAAGAAAGGTACCATAAGGGTTGTCTTTGATTGTGGTGCAACTTTTCGTGGCACATCTTTAAATTCTGAACTCTTGCAAGGTCCAGATCTGACAAGCTCTCTTTTTGGTGTTCTTACGAGATTCCGACAAGAGCCTGTTGCAGTGATGACAGATATTCAGACAATGTTTCATCAGGTCAGAGTGTCAAAATCTGATGTTGACTTCTTAAGATTTCTGTGGTGGCCTAGTAATGATGTCAGTAAGCCTCCAGTTGAGCACCGCATGTTGGTGCACCTTTTTGGAGTGGTATCGTCTCCAAGTTGTGCAAACTTTGCATTAAGGCAGACAGCTAGAGACAACAAGAGCATGTTTCATCCCAAGGTAATAAGCACTATTGAGAACAATTTTTATGTTGATGATTGCTTGAAGTCCCTCCCATCTGAACAGGAAGCAGTGGAGCTGGTCAAAGAGCTTACATCTCTCTGTCAAAAAGGAGGATTCCGTCTGACCAAATGGATGAGCAACAGCCGAACTGTACTTGCGCATATTCCAAAGGAGGACAGAGCCCATGAGGTCAGGGAACTGGACCTAGACAGAGACAAACTGTCAATAGAAAGAGCACTTGGATTATTATGGAGTGTTGAGGATGACATGTTTAAGTTCAACATCATTGTGAAAGATAAACCTCACACTTGAAGAAACATGCTGTCCATAGTGAGCTCAATCTATGACCCACTTGGTTTCTTGTGCCCTCTCACTCTACCTGTAAAGTTGCTTCTTCAGGAGCTCTGCAGGAGCAAACATGACTGGGACAGCAGAATACCTCAAGCTGCATCTGACAAATGGAGAAGATGGATCGATCATCTTGATGTGTTGGAGAACTTCCAAGTGGCTCGTTGCGTGAAACCATCTGGATTTAGACCACTCAGACAAACTGAGCTACATCACTTTTCCGATGCCAGCGATCATGGGTACGGCACAGTAAGTTACCTCAGATTGACTGCAGACAATCATATGGTACATGTATCCTTCATGCTTGGTAAAGCAAGAGTGGCTCCTCTAAAACAGATGACCATCCCTCACATGGAACTGGCAGCAGCAGTGCTGGTTGTTAAAGTTGACAAGATGCTGAGAAAGGAGGTGGAGTTAAAGCTCAGTCAGTCAACCTTTTGGACCGACAGTCAATCTGTTTTGAAGTACATAGCAAATGAGCAAACAAGATTTCACACTTTTGTGGCCAACAGAATCTCTCTCATAAGGGACAACACAGATGTATCACAATGGAGGTACATCAGAACCAAACTGAATCCAGCTGACATGGCATCAAGAGGTGTGAGTGCAAGCACATTGGTCAAGTGCAAGGAATGGATCCAGGGACCAGAGTTTCTGTGGAGGACAGAAGAGGAATGGCCTCAAATCCCCATGGAGTCCCTCTCACTCTCTCAGGATGATCCAGAGGTGAAAAGGAGCACCGCTGTGTTCAGTGTTGTCATCAAAGACAAAGAAAAGGAAAACCCAACAAACAAGCTACTGGAACACTTTTCTAGTTGGCACAAATTAAAGAGAGCAGTGGCATGGTATTTAAAATTAAAAGACATTCTTCAGTCACTCTTCAGAGTGAAAAGAAAAGAAATCAAGTCTAGTCATGACACAAAGTCTCAAACAAGAGCCCAGAGCAAAATGATGTGTGACCAAATACAAGCTTTTAAGACTACACTTGGAAGACAGTCAATAAGTTTGGATGATCTGTTGAAAGCAGAAAGGGCCATCATTGTGTTCTGCCAAAGACAGAGATATTCAGATGAAATGGCAGAGAAGTTAGAGAAAACATCCTCTACTGGAAAGGCCTTCAACAGACAAAGTAGCATCTACAAGCTTGATCCAGTGCTAGAGGATGGAGTTTTACGAGTAGGAGGGAGATTGAACAAGTCAGCAATGCCTGATGAGGCCAAGCGACCAATGATTCTGCCAAAGGATCATCACATTTCCACTCTTGTGCTTCGTCACATACATGAACACCTTGGGCACGGCGGCAGAAATCACATCCTCTCACAACTCCGGCAAAAGTACTGGATTGTTAATGCCAACTCCGCTACTCGTAGGGTAATATCCAGATGTGTTGTGTGCAGACGCATAAGAGGCAAGATGGGGGAGCAAAAGATGGCAGATCTTCCCAAGGAGAGACTAAGAGCTGATCTTCCACCATTCAGCAATGTTGGACTAGACTACTTTGAGCCTTTTGACGTAAAAAGAGGAAGAAGTCACGTGAAAAGGTATGGAGTAATTTTTACATGCATGTCAAGTAGAGCCATACACCTTGAAATGGCTCACTCGATGGACACTGACTCTTGTATTAACGCCTTGAGAAGGTTTGTGTGTAGGAGAGGTCAAGTCACACACATCCGATCTGACAATGGGACCAACCTGGTTGGTGCAAAAAATGAGCTGCAAAAGGCCATCTCTGATTGGAACCACAATAAGATCCAGAAAGAAACGCTTCAGAAAGGAGTTTAATGGAGTTTTAATCCTCCTGCAGCTTCACATCACGGTGGAGTTTGGGAAAGACTTATCCGCATGGTGCGACAAATTCTTTATTCCATCCTGAAAGAACAAGAACTCGATGACGAAAGTCTTGAAACTCTACTGTGTGAAGCCATCTTAAACAGCTGCCCTATTACCACTGTTACAGAGGATGAAAAAGACCTTGAGGCGCTGACTCCGAACCACATTCTCCTTTTAAAGACTCATCCTGCTTTCCCACCTGGATTGTTCCAGAAATCTGACTTGTACATTAAACGACGTTGGAAGCAAGTTCAGTACCTAGCTGACTTGTTTTGGAAAAGATGGACTCGAGAGTATTTACCATTATTACAGACAGAAATGGTTTACTGTAAAAAGAGGATTCCAGAGAGGGGATGTCGTAATGGTGGTCGACAGCACAGCTCCTCATGGATCCTGGCCTCTTGGAAAGGTACTCGAAGTCCAGCCTGACTCTAAAGGACTAACAAGAGCTGTTACACTCAAGACTAAGACTGGTGTCTTGGAAAGACCAGTGACAAAGCTCTGCCTGCTTCTTGAAGGCTCAGAGGTCACTGAATGAAGATTGACCTGCTTGGCAAGACATAAAGATAAGTACCACATTGTACATTCACTCTCATTTCTTGATTTTTCTTGAATGTTTAGAATACATGAATGGCTCCTTATATAGCATTTCTGTTTGTAATTGTTGCATAGACACACAATTAGGGGCCGGTGTGTAGGAGCCATTAATTTATGTTGGTTTATAATAAGAACCCCAAAAAGGTATTATGAAGGAATTATTTATTTATTCTGTTCTACATTTAAGTTGAAATTATAATGGAATTTATCATGTATTTGTTATTTATTGTTTAGTGTGCATTGATTATTTTATGAGTGTGTCCCTCTATAGGAGAAGGGGGAATAAATTATATTTAAGATGGTGCGGTGAGGCGGGCCCGCGGGAGTAGCCGGGTGCGAGCGGAAACGGTCATTGACTGTGTTTTGCACAACCAAAGTGGGCCCGTGGAATCTGGAAAACTTTAAATGGACTTTAATTTTAAGTTTATTATTGCAGTTTTATGTTCATTTATTTTGTAAATAAATTCAACAAGAACAACAACAATAATGCATTTTTATTTTCATTACAACACGCGTCAGACAACTGCGCCCAACTCCCAGTGAAGTGGATAAAAGTGGGAAACGTTTACTGGAACATAGGAAACAAAAGGACAGAAACTTAACCTATTTTTACCACTACAATAATAGTAATAGTAATAATCATAATAATAATTTGTTTTTAATGACATTTAACGTGATATACATTTGATGGTAGGCCTACCATAATGTGAAGGCATTCAAAACCTGACAACCTTTTATAAAACCTATTAAAGAAACCACCACTAGATGGAGCCACATGCTCAATAGTCACTGAAGTCAGCATTCAGATTATGGCTAATGTTTCTCAGTTTGACTGTTGCTTTTGCAATAAAATGTCTTCATCTGCATATGAATTGGTTCAAGAAGCTTAATAGCAATCTTATCTTACTGTAAAATATTGTCTCACAGTTATGTCAAGTTATATATTTCTACTTTCAAAAATAAAACTGGAACTCACTCAGACACCAGAGAGCCATCAGGCACCAGACACGCCTAATACCAACTGATCTGGCTGCTCCAGCTGTCTGTGTCACACTGGGCTGCCTGTGCTGCATCCCTGCATATTGTATACCTCTGTGCTACTACTACTGTGACATTTGCAATGTTTCTAACTTTCTATTGTCTGCGTCTGTAATGCCCTTTAACATAACACAGTGCTGCAATCCACATTTCTCTACAGGGACAATAAAGTCAAGTCAAGTTCAGTAGAGATGGCTTATATGAAATCCACTGTATTTTCCATGTGCAAGTAATTTCTGTCACAAAGGTCACATAAGTATTTATCTATAACCTTTATATGTATAGGAAAAACTAGTTTTAAGTACATCAAGTTAAGGCCATTTTAGAGAGTGCCATGCGATTTCTGAAAACATTTTAAGAACATTATACATACTCTCCACACTGGAAGACATCTTGTGCATGTAGAGGCATTGTTATGGGCTCTGTTGTGGAGTTTCATGATATTCCTCCAGGATCAGCGTGTCTCACTCTGCAATTCTGCTAGATGACTTGCTATATGTGAGAAGGAATCTGAATAAGATCATCTAGAAATTGTTGTGTATATGAAAATAACCTCTATATTATAATTGTGGGTGTTACAATGGTTATTTGCGGTCACTCTGCACAACAGAACTGAACAATGCCTTTAGCATCAGGTTTCTGGGGAGCTTATGATATGCCTGCTCGTAGGATAAAAAGTCTTGAAAGAATTGAGGAAATATTGGGTAGCATTGCTTTGGAATACATCTTATTTAATTTCGGTGACGCAAGATAGCCTATATTGTTTGTAGTACCGTAACTTGGCGTCATTTTGATATCAATACTTTTAATGGCAGGCCTGGACTGGTCTTGTATGTGTGAGTAACTTGGCATTTTTGTACGTTGAAAACGTGTTTTTTATGAGATATATAAAACTCCGCCCATCGAACATTCAGTTCAGCCAGTAAGTGAGGAAATGCGGTCCAAAAGAGAAACTGAAACTTAACGGTCCTTTCAATAACGGAGGAGAAAGAATCCCCAGGAAAAAAGGAATTAAATTAAATGTAAAACGGAGTAAACAGTCTGTTGTGGAGTGGAACTGAGGTAAGAGATGCTGAAGGTAAAGGGATGCGGGAAGAAATCTGCAGGTATAATCGCATTAACCCGCGTAATTCAGAAAAACTGACAACTGCAACTGGCAATAAAATGGTGGGTTTAAGGCGTAGCCTGATAAGCTAAGAGCTCACACGGAGTCCGAACATGGCCTACCATTTAGACCAGAAAGTAATATTGAAATAACCTTTAAGAAAGTTAACTTCCATATTTTTGATATTCCATGACCATTTCGACCTCGTGAGGAGGTAGCCTAGCGAGACGGAGGTCAATTGTCGCTCGTTGTTGACATTTTGACGCTGCCGTATAAACCCGGATTTCGTTTTTAATTAAACGATTAAGAGGTTGTTACTTATTCTTTTATGTTTTATAGGAAATCATTCCCATTACTAAATCAAATTAATTGGTTTGCAATATTGAGGCAAAATATACAGTGGAGTGATTATATTAGGCAGAGATTACTCTATATTTCATTTCATTTCAACTTTATTCAAGACTCATCTTAAAAAGAGGTCCATAGCAGGTAAAATTAGGGTTGGGTATCAAGAACCAAATTTCCAAGAACCGTGGATTCGATAAGGCACGTGCATTTCGATCCTGCAGTTCGGTTCCTAACTTCTGCATATTTCAGTCGCGCTCCCGAGTGAACTGCAGGAAGCATTTTACAGTCCATAAAAGCTGCACTTATCTGCCAAGACCAGCTACGCGGACCTAACGTCACGTCATTTGTTACGCAGTACGTCAACATAGCACGCGAGAACAGACACTTTTTACCGTTTAAATCTGTTTACATCCTGGACCATGGCTGACCGCAGCAAACGCTCGAAAGTTTGGCTTAGCTTCATTAAAAAAGATAACGACACAGCAAAATGCAACACCTGCAGTAAGGATATTTCGTGCAAGGGAGGAAGCACCTCCAGTATGACGAAGCATTTACTTTAACACGGCGTGAATCTGATGATACCCCTTTTCCACCAACGCGAACCTAGTGCTGGTTCTGGGCTGGTGCTAGTGCCGGTTCGCAGTTGAATATAGCGTTTTTTCTCTATATAATTGTGCCGCCGTGTTAACACATTACTACGGTTGCGGGTCAGGCACTCTTCACGGTAAGAAGAAATTTTAGGATAACGCTTCCGATTGTGCTTGTGTCGAAAGTGCTGCGACGGAAACAGCGACAGATTTACCAGCTAGCCACATCTGTCCAAAATGTAAACAAGTCAGGCAGTTTTCACGGTCGGGAAAAATTTTATGACAACGTCTCACGCTCAGGTACAAAACACAGATGAGCTGACAATCGCTTTTTATATTGAAGGTAAACGAATGATGTCTACAAATTATTTTAATTTATTTTTTGTTATATGTTTCCATTATTTATTTAAATAGTTTTGGTTTGTAATTGTTTTTGTTGATCATTCCTTATAAGAAAGAGTAATATTTATTTTTATAAATGAAGGGAAAAAGAAACCTTGCTGTCACAGTTGACAGTTTACTGATTATAGCCTAAATGTGCCAAGAATAAAGGTAGGTTAATTTTTGTTCTTGAAATATTTGTTCTTTTTTTCTCTCCAAAAGGTCTTCTAGTTTCCCCACTAGGAAAAAAATAAGGTTGGCTGACCTTACAATTCATATATGTATGTGTTTGTGACAAGTGGTTCTTTGTTTCAAGCTGTTTGTTTATAGGGTAAACGGACATGGAACAACGCAGGCACACATTATTATAAGAAAATAGCGAAAAAGCGTCCGTCTATTGGCAACCTGTCCAAATTCCTCCTTCTGCTGAACGAAGTGAGAAAAGAGACTGGCTCGCGAGGCTAAATTCGTCCTAACACTGGGTACTGGCTTCTGATTGGTGCGCGAGAACCAGGGGTTTTGACCATAGACATGCATGAACTAGGCTTGACGGCACGGGTTTTGCTCGGTGTACCGTCCGACTATGGGTAAGATGGTAAGAGTCATAATTTAAGTGGTGGTATCTGGAATTCACGTTTTAGATAGTCAAAACTGAATTCTAGATATCTTTAATTGGAGTTACATAGAACTTAGTGGCGAAACTAGTCAAAATCGAATTAGAGATATCTTAAATGAGCGTTTTGACTTGTCAAAATACAATTAGAGATATCTTAAATTAGCGTTTTGACTAGTCATAAATGAATGACAAATATCTGTAATGTGAAACCGCACAGGTTATTAGATGTTAAAATGGCTTGCCATATTTTGGCTAGTAATATCTTAGATTCAGTTATCCAAAAAGATCATTTAGATGTCAGGATTCTGCCCTTTTCTGTTTCTGTTTTTTCCTTTTCTGGGCCGCCAGATGGCGGTACTTCAGTTTGTATTTCAGTTTGCTCTCTTTTTAGTTACCCCTGTGTTAATTGTATTATTGTTTTCAGTTATTCTGTCATTGTTTTTCTTTGTGTCTTGTTATCCCTCCCTGCTCTGGTTTGATTGTGCTTTGAGTTCACCTGTGTCTTGTTATCTTTGTGGCTATTTAAGTTCTCTGTTTCCCTGATTTGGGTGCTGGTTCCTTGTGTTTCTGCCTGAGAGTATCTGCCTGTCTGTTTCTGCCTGTGTTTCTGTCTGTGAGTTCTGCCCTCCCTGAGTTTTGTTTCCTCATGTTTTTTTTATTTTGTTGAAAATTCTGCTGTTTTTGTTTTTGAACGTGCCCTGTGTGACCTTGTTTTTGTTCCCTGTTTTCTGTTACCTGTATGAGAGTAAAGTCTTTGGTTGGATTTGCCTTTTTGGAGTTCCTGGTGTTTTTCCCACTCTGCTTTTGGGTCCTGGTCCCCCGTTACCTGACATCTTAAATCACGAGGAATAAAAGATCTTTAACTGAAATTATGACTAAGTCAGAACTAATGTGGAGATATCTCTAATTTGAGTTGTGACTAGTCAGAATTGAAATGGCGATACAGTATCTGGAATTCATGTTTTGGGTAGTCAAAACTGAATTGTACATCTCTTAATTGGAGGTCCCATACAACTGAATGGCGAAAGTGACTTCAATCTTACTAGCAAAATGTAATTCGAGATTAAGTTTTTTGATGAGTGAAAATGCAGTTGGATATCTTAAATTAGCTTTTTGACTAGTCATAAATCAGTTACAGATACCTGCAATGTGAATCTGGTCAGACTATTAAATGTTTGCGACACAACACCTTAATTAGCACTACAACAGGCACAGAACACAAACTAAGATTGGGGAACTGGCGCCGTCTAGTGTGACAGTTGGATTCAGGTAGGGTTATTTCCTAAAAATATATTAAAATTGGCACTCCTAAAGATTCTTATAAATTAAATAAAATCAAAAAGACGTCAGGATCTGGAAAGATTGTGGGTGGAGGAAGAGTCTAAGATCCCTCCCAATGTGTTCTCTGGTCTTATAAGACGTTATGTAAAAAGACTCAGTGCCATTATCCCTGCGAGGGGAGGGTGCACACAGTACCAAATACAGGGGTGCCAATAATTGTGATGCACAATTTTTGTAAAATTGTATCTGAGAAATGTGTCATTTTGGTAGTTTCCATTAGGCTATATCATTAAATATATTCCATATGTTGGACAATGAAAAGTTTAACTGGAAGCTCTGTCTCCATGTGCTGGGAGTTAGAGCTGCAGTAAGAGGATGAGTTTAACTGTAAGCTCTGTCTCCTTGTGCTGTGAGTTACCCTGTGTTCACACAGCGAGAAACTGGGTTGATGGGTTGCTCAAGTTTACTATGCTGAGGGAGGGGCAGGAGCTTCCCGTTGTATCCTTGTTTTGTGCAACTACATATTTTTGAAGAGAAATAATGGCGTAACAAAAGACGCATATTTGCCATATGGTCACATCATCTCCTCTTGTTTATATAGTTATGTCTGACACTGATAAATATTTGTTATTGCTATCTCGTTAGCCGTATATCTCTATCTCTCTCACTAGTTTGCCAACTACCTAGCAACCTCTCTATGCCTCTCACTAGCTGGCTAGCAATCTCCCCGTATCTCAATTCAATTCAATAAGCTTTATTGGCATGGTAAGGGTACACCTACATTGCCAAAGCATTCACTCACATGACAAATATAACAGACAGGCAATAACAATTTAACTACAATAAACAGAAAAAATATAAAATCCAGACAATCCACAGAAATAAAATTCTACATCTAGAACATAACGCATACAAAATGTCAATGAACTATAATAATACTTTTCTGGTGTCAATTTTACTCCCTGTCCCTCAGTTTGTGGCAAGTGGCAATGTATTGTGCTGCCAAATCTACACATTCCCTTCTTTCTCCCAAAAGGAATGGCAGCTTCTCTGTCTCTGAGTGCATCTCAAATTGTGGGCAGATTTTTTTCATTTTGAGGAAGAACAGTGACCTTGTCTCTCTGTATTTCTCACATTTTGTGAGGAAATGAAGCTCTGTCTCCACCTCTTCAGTGTCACAAAGTGAGCACAACCTGTCCTCTCTGGGCAGCCAGGTCTGTCGGTGTCTACCTGTCTCGATAGCCAGGTTGTGTTCACTGAGTCTAGCCTATATCTTGTCAATATTTTCCTTGTTTTTAAATCTTTCACTGTGGTCAGGTAATCTGCCAGAGTGTACTCTCTTTTTAGGGCCCGATAGCATTCTAATTTGCTTTGTGTTTTTGTTTGTGTGTCCCAATAGGTGATGTAATTTTCTTTGTTTTGCTATAATTTGGTTGACTCTAATTGTTTGTATGTTGCTGTTTTGAGGCTGCTTTGTGTTAGTAGGGGTTAATGAACTAAGCTTCAAGACTAGCTGGCTGAGGGGACTCTTCTTTGGGCTCATCTCTTGGTATTTCAGGGCCTTGTAATGATAAGAGCTGTTTTTGAGGTGAATCCAAAATTTAACTGCCCTTTTTTGGATGTTAATTAATAGTGGGTATTGGCCTAATTCTGCCCTGCATGCATTGTTTGGTGCTTTCCTCTGGACATGGAGGATGTTTTTACAAAGTTCTGCATGCAGGGTTTCTATGGGGTGTTTGTCCCATTTTGTAAAATCTTGCTCTGTGAGCGGACCCCACACTTTGCTGCCATATAATGCAATTGGTTGAATCACTGATTGGAATATTTTAAGCCAAATTTTGACAGGCAGTATAATTTGAGTATTTTTCTTTATGGCATAGAATGCCCTGCGTGCTTTCTCCTTCAGTTCATTTATCGCCAAGTTAAAGCTTCCTGTTGAGCTTATTTTTAAACCTAAATAACTGTAATTGTTACTGTGTTCAATTGTTTTATTTCCTAATTTGAATCTGTATTTGTTTCCCTGAAATCTGGATCTTCTTTGAAAGATCATAATTTTGGTTTTAGTCATATTCACTGTCAGGGCCCAGGCTTGACAGTGTTTCTCTACTAGAGCCAGGCTCTGCTGCAGTCCATGTTCTGTGGGCGATAGCAGAACCAGATCATCTGCATAGAGAAGGAATTTGATTTCTTTATCATCAAGGGTGAGTCGAGGTGCTGCAGATTGTTCCAGCGCTTTGGCCAGTTCATTGATATAAATGTTGAACAGAGTGGGACTCAAGCTGCAGCCCTGCCTCACTCCCCGCCCCTGGGAGAAGAATTCTGTTCTTTTGTTTCCAATTTTGACTCCGCATTTGTTATTGGTGTACATTGATTTGATTATCATATACTTTACCCCCTACACCACTTTGGATAAGTGTGTAGAACAAACCATTGTGCCAATGGGGCGACATAGCTCAGGAGGTAAGACCGATTGTCTGGCAGTCGGAGGGTTGCCGGTTCAAACCCCGCCCTGGGCGTGTCGAAGTGTCCTTGAGCAAGACACCTAACCCCTAACTGCTCTGGCAAATGAGAGGCATCAATTGTAAAGCGCTTTGGATAAAAGCGCTATATAAATGCAGTCCATTTACCATTTACCAAATTGAATCAAATGCCTTCTTGAAATCTATGAAACAGGCAAAACTTTTGTTTTTATTTTGGTTGACATGTTTTTCTACTAATGTGTGTAGGGTGTAAATATGATCAGTTGTACGGTGTTTAGGAAGAAATCCAATTTGACTTTTACTCAAGACATTGTGCTCAATAAGGAAGTCTGAGTCTTGTGTTTATTATACTACACAGAACCTGCCCCAGATTACTGTTCACACAAATGCCTCGGTAGTTGTTGGGGTCCAATTTGTCTCCACTTCTAAATATAGGGGTAATTAATCCTTGATTCCAGATTTCAGGGAAATAACCCATAATATCTCTCTCACTAGTTAGCTTCCTAAGTAGGGATCTCTTTATCTCACAGACTAGCTTGCTAGCAAGCAAGTTGAAACTGCCGTCCAAGTGTCATTTTCAGACGCTTATCCCTGTACTCTTTAAAAAAAAAAAAAAAACGTTGTATAGCACCGGGTGTAATTGTACCATGATAAGTTGTTCGTCCATTTTTTCTCACTGAGCGGAACAATAATTTGCTAAATGGTATCATGTCGGTTGGAGAAATAGGAAGCCTGAAACTCTGATTGGCTGTTGACGGGCGATGCCAGCAAAAAGTTATACTGTGAGCAACATTTTTAGGGTAACTTTGGTTCCTCAGTTGCTCGTGTTTCTGGGCCTCGCTCAGCTACATAGATAAGGAATGGACTTCCGGCAACTCGGTTAAGGAGGTACCCACTGTGTGAACGCAGTGTTACAGCTGCATTAAGAGGATGAGTTTCACTGGAAGCTCTGTCTCCTTGTGCTGTGAGTTAGAGCTGCAGTAAGAGGATGAGTTTAACTGGAAGCTCTGTCTCCTTGTGCTGTGAGTTAGAGCTGCAGTAAGAGGATAAAGTTTAACTGGAAGCTCTGTTTCCATTTGCTGTGAGTTAGAGCTGCAGTAAGAGGATGAGTTTAACTGGAAGCTCTGTCTCCATGTGCTGTGAGTTAGAGCTGCAGTAAGAGGATGAGTTTAAGTGGAAGCTCTGTTTCCATGTTTGTTCACAGGGTTTGGGTAGAGAGGACAGGGTCACGTGTACCCAGCTGTCTGTCTATGAAGAGTGATCATTCAATGGATCCTCCAATCAACTTCAGAGGACAGTTCACAGGTGATCAAAGGTAATGAAACAAGTTCATAATGACACTACGGTTGAATTGAACCTACATTTCATTGGCAACTTTCAGGTGTAGTGGGGTGCGTGATGGCACGTTCAGGTCAACATGGGTGTATTAAATCATTTTAAAGTGTCATGACGTGTTTTATATCACATTCGGTTGTGCTGTGAGTTAGAGCTGCAGTAAGAGGATGAGTTTAACTGGAAGCTCTGTCTCCATGTGCTGTGAGTTAGAGCTGCGGTAAGAGGATGAGTTTAACTGGAAGCTCTGTTTCCATGTTTGTTCACAGGGTTCGGGAAGAGAGGACAGGGTCACCTGTACCCAGCTGTCTGTCTATGAAGAGTGATCATTCAATGGATCCTCCAATCAACTTCAGAGGACAGTTCACAGATGATCAAAGGTAATGAAACAAGTTCATAATGACACTACGGTTGAATTGAACCTACATTTCATTGGCAACTTTCAGGTGTAGTGGGGTGCGTGATGGCACGTTCAGGTCAACATGGGTGTATTAAATCATTTTAAAGTGTCATGACGTGTTTTATATCACATTCGGTTGTGCTGTGAGTTAGAGCTGCAGTAAGAGGATGAGTTTAACTGGAAGCTCTGTCTCCATGTGCTGTGAGTTAGAGCTGCAGTAAGAGGATGAGATTAACTGGAAGCTCTGTCTTCATGTGCTGTGAGTTAGAGCTGCAGTAAGAGGATGAGTGTAACTGGAAGCTCTGTCTCCATGTGCTGTGAGTTAGAGCTGCAGTAAGAGGATGAGTTTAACTGGAAGCTCTGTTTCCATGTTTGTTCACAGGGTTCAGGTAGAGAGGGCAGGGTCACCTGTACCCAGCTGTCTGTCTGTGAAGAGTGACCGTTCAATGGATCATCCTGAGAAGTTCAGTGGAGAGATCACAGGTGATCTCAGGTAATTAAACAGGTTCATTTTGACACTACTGTTTAATTATACTTCAATGTCACTGGCACTTTTTATGTGTATATGTAAATATTATGTCATATTCAGACGTGTTGTGAGTAAGAGCTGCTGTTAGAGGATGAGTTTAACTGGAAGCTCTGTCTCCATGTGCTGTGAGTTAGAGCTGCAGTAAGAGGATGAGTTTAACTGGAAGCTCTGTCTCCATGTGCTGTGAGTTAGAGCTGCAGTAAGAGGATGAGTTTAACTGGAAGCTCTGTCTCCATGTGCTGTGAGTTAGAGCTGCAGTAAGAGGATGAGTTTAACTGGAAGCTCTGTCTCCATGTGCTGTGAGTTAGAGCTGCAGTAAGAGGATGAGTTTAACTGGAACCTTTGTCTCATGATTTGTTCACAGGATCCACTGCTCACAGGTGTCCAACCATATTGTAGAGAGGAGTTCAGAGAAACTGTTCTCAAAACAGGTATTATTTATATTTTTTCTATTTTAATATTTGCTTGTGTGATTGTCTTGTACTGTACACTGCATTTCCTTTGAATTTGATCGCATGACAAAAAATGAATTAGTACCTTTAATTGATAAGATTGAATATGTAATCAGGTTTTTTAATTTTGTGGAGTGCTACCTGGCCCTCCTGACCCTGACCCAAACACAATGGCAGAGTAAGACTCCAAACAGAGTGTCTGAAGCATGCAGTTTATAGTCAGAATTTTCCAAATGTTTTGCACTGAGAAACTGATTTATTCTATGGGAACTCTTGATTTATCACAAGTAGTGTCTCTACAAAACCACACAATAAAATGTCCAGTGTTAATTCAACTCTCATCTCTTTTAACAGATAATGTTTCATCCCACTCTGCAATGTGGGACCAAATGTTATCTGTTAAGAGTTGAATTAACACTGGACATTAACTGGACATTTTACTGTGCATTAATCAGGGATAAAAGGTGCACTACAAACTTGAGGCTTTGGACCTTCTGCATGTATTCTGTTTAAAAGTATCTGTCCCCGTTCTGGCCTTCCTATAAGAGAAAACATGAGACATATTGCAAGAATCTGATTGTTTCAATGGCTCTCATACAGCACACCACTTCATGTGTTTATTTCACTCAGTGATACAGTACACCTCTTCATGTGTTTATTTCACACTGATACAGCATACCTCTTCATGTGTTTATTTCACACTGATACAGCACACCTCTTCATGTGTTTATTTCACACTGATACAGCACACCTCTTCATGTGTTTATTTCACTCTGATACAGTACACCTCTGCATGTGTTTATTTCACTCTGATACAGTACACCTCTGCATGTGTTTATTTCACACTAATACAGCTGACCAGCAGCCCTGTGAAGCAGAAGGATCTCACTGACTCACTGGAGAGAGATGAGCAGCACAGTAAGAGTTTTCACTCATTTCTACTGTGGCCATTACAATGCTGAAATGAGCTTAGCAATCGAATATAACAGAGTAAAATGTTTTGATTTTTAGCATCTACACTTTCATAATAGTGTTTTACATCAACAGTCTTTCATATAGAAACCATCACACACTACATGTACACAACAGTGTTTAAATTAAAATACTGCATCCAGCAGTGATTATGGGGCAAGCAAATGCACATTAAATGCAGATTAAATGTCCCTGAAAGAGATTCAAATCTGGTCTGAGTTTTTATTCAGGATTAATGAGCACTGAGCATAAAAATTATAAGATGATTAAATTACTACATGACCCATGAAGACCATATTTACCACATCATACTATGAAAAATTAAGAAATTGAATGTGATAAAGGAATTGAATCCTTTTTCATTGTTTGATATGTTTTCATTTTGTGTGTAGAACACACTGTGAGAAGTGTGTAACACCTTAAGAGGTGTGTGTACCATTGTGACAATGGACTGCATATGTATTTTTTATTGTCTGTTCTGTTATTTTAAACATTGCTTCTCATATTTCGTCTCCTCAGATAAATCCATAGAAAGAGCCCAGCAGGCACTGAAAACTGCTCTGAAGAAGAAGTTTGAACACACATTTGAAGGTTTAGCAAAGCAGGCCAACCCAACCCTCCTCAATGAGATCTATACAGAGCTCTACATCACAGAGGGGGGAAGTGGGGGGGTCAATGATGAACACGAGGTCAGACAGATTGAGATAGCATCCAAGAGACAAACCACACAGGAGACTGCAATCCTCTGCAATGACATCTTTAAGCCTTTACCTGGACAAGAGAAACCCATCAGAACTGTGCTTACAAAGGGCATCGCTGGCATTGGGAAAACCGTCTCTGTGCAGAAGTTCATTCTGGACTGGGCAAATGGAAAAGCCAATCAGGACATTGATTTCATCTTCACTCTTCCTTTCCGAGATCTGAATCTGAAAAAGGAGAGAGAATTTAGTCTCATGAAACTGCTGCAGCAATACTTTCCGCAACTGAAAGAGATCAAAAGTTTTGAAGATGAAGTCAAAATTGTGTTCATCTTTGATGGTCTGGATGAGTGTCGACTTCCTCTAGATTTCCAAAGCAATAAGATCTGCCGTGATATAACAGAGTCATCATCAGTGGATGTGCTGCTGACCAACCTCATTCTGGGGAATCTGCTTCCCTCTGCTCTCCTCTGGATCACCTCCCGACCAGCAGCAGCCAATCAGGTCCCTCCTGAGTGCGTCCACCAGGTGACAGAGGTACAAGGGTTCAAGGATCCACAGAAGGAGGAATACTTTAGGAAGAGAATCAGAGATGAGATAAAGGCCAGCAGAATTATCTCACACGTAAAGTCATCCAGGAGTCTGCACATCATGTGTCACATACCAGTCTTCTGCTGGATTTCTGCCACTGTGCTGGAGACAATGTTGGGTAAAGTAGGCAATAGAAAAATGCCTAAAACTCTGACTGAAATGTACACACACTTCCTGCTCATTCAGACTAATGTGAAGAATGAGAAGTATCCTGGCACCAATGAGACAACCTCAAAGAAAATGTCAGCATCAAATACAGAAATCATCCTGAAACTGGGGCAGCTGGCTTTACTACAGCTGGAAAGGGGCAATCTGATATTCTATGAAGAGGACCTGAGAGAGAGTGGCATTGATGTCAGTGAAGCTTCAGTGTACTCTGGGGTGTGCACAGAGATCTTTAAAGAGGAGTGTGGGTTGGGTGAGGAGAAGGTCTACTGCTTTGTGCATCTGAGCATTCAGGAGTATCTGGCTGCCTTGTTTGTGTTTCATTCATGTGTGAATGAGAACAGAAATGTACTCAGAGCAGAACAATCAAAACCTTGCAGTGACGGAGTGCAGCTGTCTGAGTTACACAGGACTGCAGTGGATCAGGCCTTAGAGAGTAAGAATGGACACCTGGACCTTTTCCTCAGATTCCTTCTAGGCCTCTCTCTGGACTCCATTCAGACTCTATTAGGAGGAATACTGACAAAGACAGGAAGCAGATCACCTGTACCAGATTGGATAAAAGCACTACTTAAATACAGTCCTTTTACCATTTACCATTTATATACACAGACAAGAAGCAGATCAGAGAGCATTGAGAAAACAGTCCAGTACATTAAGAAGAAGATCAAAGAAGAATCTTCAGCAGAAAGGACCATCAATCTGTTCCACTGTCTCAATGAACTGAATAAAAACGCTCCAGTGGAAGAAATAAAGAAGTTCCAGAGATCAGGAAAACTCTCTAATGAAAAGCTGGAACCACACCAATGTTCAGCCCTGGCCTTTATGTTACTGATGTCAGAGGAGATCCTAGATGAGTTTGACTTGAAGACCTACAACACATCAGCAGCAGGTTATGAGAGACTGCTACCAGTAGTCGGGAACTGCAGGAAGGCCATGTGAGTATTATGTAATTATTAAAGTAGATGATGACAGCATGTTTTTATAAACACTTCATAGTTAAAGTGAAAATAGAATACAATAAAATTGTCAGGCAAGTGAGAATTATGATTTTTGAGTCAAGCTATTTTAACAGATTGTGCCCTCATTTAATGAATACAGAAGTACCATCAAATGTAAAAAATGTATCCAACATGTAACATGTATTTTATTAGATTTAATTTACATATTATCATTAAAGATACCAGTTATTAAATACATCATGAATTCCTTGTTAGGCAAACCAATGTGATGGATCAATAATGGTCCAAACATACAACTCACAGATTTAAATGTAGAGGGGTGCTAATTTCTTATAGCGGACTTTCTTCTTCTTAAGAGGTGTGATTGTATCCAGGGTTCTGGAAAGTATGTAATTTATGTTGTCTGTCAGCTGATCAATTGAGCTAATGCTTGCATTTTTGTATGTGTTTGGGTGGGAGCCAAGAAAATCCCCACAGTGCACAAATGAGCCTAGGAGCTAATTAATAAAAGCATTTGCAGTCCTGGAGGAAGCTTACAGATAAGGTAGAATGAAGGATCTGGTGACACATGACAGACTTGTGAAAGTTGGAAAGTATTTAAATAATGGTCTGATAGCACAGGGTTTTTAGGCATAACTGCTATATTTGCTATTTCTGTATCATAAGTTAAGACCAGATCAAGAATATGGTTATGAGAATGTGTGGACTGATGTATATGTTGATCAAAGCCAATAGATTCAGTGATAGACAAGAGTGCTGATCTGAGAGGATCACTTTCACTACCCATGTGAATATTGAAGTCCCCTACAATTGCTACTTTATCTGAATTAACAACCAGGCTGGAAAGGAAATCAGCAAATTCAAGTAAAAAGCCACTGTATGGCCCTGGTGGCCTGTATACAATTGCAAGGATAAAATTGTCTGGATGTGCAAAACTGAGAACAAGCACTTCAAAAAAGTTACATTTGAAGCCGGATTTCAAAATAGCAAAAAGATTAGAATGATATACAGCAGCAACACCACCGCCACGACCCGTCAGACAGGGAACGTGAGTATAGCTGTAGCCAGGAGGGGTGGATTCATTTAAGGCAATATACAGTTTTAAGCCAAGTTTCAGTTACACATAAGATTTCAACTTGGTGATCAGTAATTAATTCATTTACAAGAGTTGCCTTAGGGGCTAGTGGTCTGATATTAATTAATCCAATTTTTAGCTGAGTTTTTAGCTGAGTTTGGTCAGCTGCATTATTAGTAGAATAACAACGTCTGATTTTTTGCAGATTAGCCATACAAACACCCCTACGGTCTTTATTGAACTAACATTTGTCCTTAACTTTGACTTGGACAAGTAAGCACAAGTGTTACACTTATTCTTATCTAACTCAGTTTGGTGAAGTAGTTCGAACTGTGTTTGTGTAGAAAAAAGAATCCCTCCTTTTAAATGTCAGTCAGTTAAGGACAAATGTTGATTGAATCAAATCCATGTTTTTCAAAAGGGGGGAAGAATCCCCCTTTTATTCCTAGTCCATGCATAGATAATTTGTGAGTAGGAGATGACCAGAGAGAGCCTGCTCCGTCTGTACCCCTCTTATATTGTTCATGAAGATGAGATATGTTTTCAACATAATGATTAATGTAATGCTGGGTTTGGTTTGGGAGAGGCAAGTGTGGTTGTGAATGAAATGTTTGTGTTACTGTATTGTGAGATTAGTTCAGGCAGTAAATGCACCATGTTACAAGGCCAGTAGTGCCACCCTGGTCTCTGCTTTATTCTGGTGTAGGCTGACCCAGAATCCAATAGTGCCTGTAGACAGAGTGAAAACGGGAAGGTAGAGGAATTGTAGGATATAAGGGGTGTCAGAATGAGGTCTTCTCAGGGGACTGTTAAAGTGCCTGTTTTTGAGGTCATTCTGTGGCTTATCTCAGGCTAAAGTCTGGCCTGTACAAGGTTCTGAAGTTTCCTAAACCCTGGAAAATGTTAGCCTAAATGGTGTCTCCTTGGACAGCACCATCAAATGTATCACTATTCCAACAAAAGGAACTCAAAGGGATCATTAACGGTTCCTACATAGCTTTGGTTTCACTACCTGGTTATATGTAACACCAGCAGAACAGATGCACTGCACTACATGGTTATATATAACCTCAGCAAAACAGACAGACTGCACTACAGTACCTGGTTATGTGTGAACAGATCACTTTTTTGCATTCCTGTTTCTAAAGTGAATCTGGCTTTTGCTGTGTATTGGCTTGCAATGCTGTGGGTAAGTTTAGTCACAGTTACCAGCAAAAGTAAAGAAGCAGAGCCTAACTCACTATCCACCCTGAAGGACTTGTGTTATTTCTTGCATCTTTACTTTTGGTTGTATCTGTGCCAAATGTCAGAAGAAAGGGGGCCATTTGGGTAAGAATTTCATCTGTAGAACTGTCAGAGTTCTGTCCAACAGGACGTCTAATTCTCAGGCCTAAAGTGCTGCAGTTGGAGAGTGTAGCAAAGTCATTTTCCTCAGAGCATCAGTAACTTTAAATCCTCAATATAACTCTTCATCACTTTATGTGATTACTGTTACATTGCACATATCAGATTTTACAGTATATTGCACTATTTAATCATACAATAATATATAAACTCTTCTTTGCAGACTGAACTACTGTGACCTCACAGAGAAGTCCTGTGAAATTGTGGCCTCAGCTCTTCAGTCATCAAACTCACCCCTGAGAGATCTGGACCTCAGCAACAATAACCTGGGAGATACAGGAGTGAAGCTGCTCTGTGCTGGGCTGATGAGTCCAAACTGTAAACTACAGACACTGGGGTGAGTAGTGCTGTGTACTGTGTGACCTTAACTAAATAGAACACAAGGAGACTCCTCACGGCGATATAGAGCACAGGGTTATTATATAGCAGGGACACAAGGAGACTCCTCACTGCTAAATCGAGCACAGGGTCATTATATAGCAGGGACACAAGGAGACTCCTCATGGCGATATAGAGTACAGGGTTATTATATGCACCTTTAGCTGCTCCAAACAAAACTGGCACCAACCCACCGTACTGACCATAGCCAAGCTCCCAAACACCATCTAAAAGCACCCTCCCATAGGCTTGGAAGCTAGGTCACTTATAGAGCCCATGGTTAGGTAATGGGCCACAGCTGATGTGATTGCAATGAACCACAGCTGCAGCTATACCCGTCTGTAGGGCCGATGCTGCCCCCTGGTGGACTGCACCCCAATTCCTTTCCTGGCATCACATGTTAAACAGGCAAGAGCTTTGAGGATATGCTGTAGGGCACTCAGAACATCTCTAGTTATTGCATTACTAATGAGATGGGAGAAACACCACTGAGGCATAGATGGATAAAGTTTACTTTGCATAACTGGATTAAGTGCAAGTGCAAGATTAAAT
Source organism: Anguilla anguilla (assembly GCF_013347855.1). Classification (NCBI taxonomy): domain Eukaryota; kingdom Metazoa; phylum Chordata; class Actinopteri; order Anguilliformes; family Anguillidae; genus Anguilla; species Anguilla anguilla. The sequence continues at coordinate 461,372 of NC_049219.1, read as the reverse complement.
TGTTTACTATTAATTCTACTGTGTGACCTTAACTAAATAGATTTAGTGATTATTCCTCTATGCAGTGAAATATAAAAAGTGCTTTCTCTCTGTTTACTCCTGTGTCCACCAGCATTCTTTCTTTGTCCACATTGTTCTCATCCCTCTCTTTTAACCGCTTTAGCACAACAAAGAAAAGCAGGATAAACCCTCATGAGTCTTAGGGTTGCCAGGTTTGTGGTTCTTGACCAGAATGTAAGTTTTCAGTGGAGTCTGTAGTATCAGGTCACAGGTGATGACTGAATGCTGGATGCATGATTGACATTGTAAAATATTGACCACTTCAGTACAGTAATAGCCTATGTTTCACGTCGATCATAACATAAAAAAATAACATAACATAACATAATGATGAGAATAGGCCATTCAGCCCGACATGCTCGCCATTTTCCTACCTAGCACCAGTGCTAGGTTTACCTACAAACTAGATAGTATCCAGCATCGTATCAAGCCCGGTCTTGACAACCCCCAGAGTTTCTGCCTCTACTACGTGACATGCGTCAAGCTATTCTACACAGTGACTACTCTCTGTGTAAAAAAATACTTCCTAACGTCGGTGCGGAATTTACCTTTTGCTAATTTCCTTTTATGCCCCCTCGTCATACTAACAGAGCTGAACCTGAAGAATCTCTTGTAGTTCACTTTGTTGATCCCCTTTATGAATTTAAAAGACTCAATCAAATAACCCTGAGTCTACTTTTACTAAGCTTGAAGAAGTTAAGCATCTGAAGTCTTTCCTCAAAACTTTTATCTTTCATACCAGGAACCAGTTTGGTTTCCCTTCTTTCAACCTTTTCCAGATCCTCTATATCTTTCTTGTAGTACAGTCCCCAGAACTGCACACAGTTCACTAAGTGTGGTCTGACAAAGGTATTGTATAAAATAAGTATAACTTCCTTGGATTTACAGGGCTCCAGACTAACTTTTTACATTGGATGCACTGGTGCGCCTAACTTTTTCATTTAGGTGCAGCAGCACATAATTTAGTTAGACCCAAAATTTTTTACTGCGCCTTTTGGCGCCGTAATAATACATTTTTAGTGTTACCTTTTTTGTCAGTTCCCATACACATTGGTAATTTCTTAACATGTTATGTAAATGATTGTAAACAGGAATAAAGGGCAGATAAATGTTTTTCTTTTCTTTAAATCACAGCAAAACCAAGAAATGGCAATAACCTCAATTGTTTAAAAAATAAACTTAAAAAGTGCTGATGTTTAAAGTGCTTGACAAACTCAAATAAATAAATCAAACTCAAATAACTCAAATAAAAGTGTGCGCTGCTCCCGGAGGAGTACAGGGCGCGGTTTCACACACACACACTAGTGATGCGCGGATCGGCTCTGACATCATCCGAATCCACATGTACGCATAAATCATCCACCCGCCACCCACCCGAACAAATTATTTTATCTGATTTAGAGACCCGCACCCGATCACACATTACCGCTATTTCTCATTATTTCGCAGCTGTTGCATATGACATACCCAGCACTTGACTCGTCATTCACTAAATCGCTCCCACACGGAACTTTTCTGCCCTCACCTTTTTTTAATTCTCCTTTTTTAATTTTCTCTCGGATCTTTTTTGCCTCCATTGCTGCTTAAGACAAATGGACGCCGCAACTGGCGCAACGAGAGTCTAGTCTGCTAATTCACGCCTGACGAGAAATGAAGCTTAAAATATGTTCACATTTTAGAGAATGTCATTAATATTTTCCTCATTAATGATGTATTATTTCACCCACCCGTAACCCATCCGCTATTAATCAGAATGTTAATTTTTATGACTCGGCCCACCCGATCCGCAGATTAACCGTGGTGCCCGCGGATATAACTGCGATCCGCACATCACTAATACACACATGCCTTATATTTTTCCCCACCCACATTCAGCAAAGAAGAATATCAGGGTCAGAGCCAATCAGAGGCAGAGTAGAGGCGGGTCTTCGCAGAATGCGGGTGGGAAAAAAAATAACACTACACTCACACAGAGAGACAGACCTGCTAAATATCAGGCGCACCGGTGCGACCAATGAAAATGTTTAGTCGCACTTGACAGACTTTTGGTCGCATGTGCACCCAAAATGGTCGCACTCTGGAGCTTTGAATTATTCTCACTACTATCCATCCCAGCATCCTGTTGGCTTTTTTACTGCAACAGCACAGAGCCTAGAACCTGAAAGTTTTTGATCAACTATTACTCCCAAAATTGAGCACATTCCAAAGTCGTTCCTCCCGAAGTTGGGGTGACATGGCTCAGGAGGTAAGAGAGATTGTCTGGCAGTCGGAGGGTTGCCGGTTCAAACCCCGCCCTGGGCGTGTCAAAGTGTCCTTGAGCAAGACACCTCACCCCTAACTGCTCTGGCGAATGAATTCACTTCTGTCACATATTGCAGTCTTCATCCATCCCCATTATTCACTACCTGCTCTGCACTCTAATGAAATCCATACTTACACTAGAGCTACCGCGGTTACTGCATTACCGCGGAAACACAATCACGTGTTTACGACAGGGAAACTTAATGCTACAGGGCATACGTGGCTTGCTGCCCTAGCCACGTACGATTTTGAAGTAAAATATCGCCCTGGGAAGGTCAATGTTGAGGCTAATTTGCTTTCCCGAAACTGGACACTGAGACGTGGAGAATCCTTTCACAGGGTGATGTGAAGGCGATTTGTGGTCGTGTGCATGTGCAGGAGTCTAGTGACAGTGATGTGCACTTGGCAGACAAACTAGGTGTTCCAGCAGAAGGTGTTCCTGAGCTGTATGCTTTTGCAACTCATCTCAATTTGGGTCAGCTAGAACAGTTCACCCGAGAAGACTTGCGAGAAGCGCAGCTAGAGGACAGTGTTCTCAGAGTAGTTAGAGAGGCTTTGAACACAGGTCAGTGGCCGGCAAACTAGAGCTGCCGCGGTTACTGCATTACCGTGGAAACGCAATCACGTCACGTCCACCGCAGTGTCAAGCTGATCACCGCTTCACCGCTGGATTTTGTTTTTTTCCCCGTTTATTTTAGGCCAATTGTTTATGTTCCAATTTTTACTTGTAAAAGTTGTGATCTGAATTAAATACAATGCAATTTTTAAAATAATTATAATTGTGTAGCCTATTTTCTTCACGCCATGTGTTCGAAAGTTTATACTCACAGTTGTGCAGTTAACGTTCTGATCGGAGAACGTGTCACCCAGAACGTGCTTTGCAACTGTTGGCTACGGAAAGTTTTCGCTTCAAATTAGGCTAAAAACATGGATCTTGTAGCGAAACCCAACGTTACTTCTCCTGTTTGGGAACATTTTGGCTTTGAGCCCGATGAAGATGGAAAGCCAAAGAATTTGGATGGGTCAGTGTGCCGCATTTGCAGCAAGAAAATCAACGTCATGCGAGGAAACAGGACAAATCTAGCATCGCATCTTAGGACCACTCATCGTCCGTTATACGATGCAATGAAAGGCACCCCATCTACCTCGGGAGGTACCGGCTCGGCACTACGTCAGTTAGGAGTCTCAGAGGCATTTGCCAGAGTGACTAAATACAACCGGGACAGCAACAAGTGGCGAGCACTTACAACAACTGTAACAAAGTATTTGGTTGTGGAGATGGTGCCCTTCCGGACTGTAGGAAAGCCATCATTCCGAGCTATGCTTCAGTCCTTCGACAAGCAGTATGAACTGCCGGGCAGAACCTATTTGTCGGAAACAGCCATTCCAGAAATGTACTTGAAAGTAAACAATGAAATCGTAGCCCGGAGGTTTAAATTATTATTTTTTATGGCGGTTACCGCAACGGTTTGAATGGCTTCGCTAATTTTTGCGGTAAGGAAATAAATCAATACCGCGGCAGCTCTAACTTATACCCCACTCTCTTTCTCATGCTGACCTTGTAATGAAGATGAGTTGTACTCCTTCATCATTACACACCTGTGTGTGCTACAGGGTTGTGGCATTTCTGAAGATGTTGAGCATAAAATCAGATATTATTACTGTTGGTAAAATCAACTATTGGTCGATAAGGTATGTGTGTACATTTTAGGGAAGAGTGTCAATCTGATCAACATGCAAACTGCTGTTTAGGTGCAATGTTACATCACTTAGTTTTGTCACTCTCCTGTGGTTCCAATCCAAAGCTAAAGTCTGGATTTCAGAGCATTTAAATTCTACAGCAGTTGGCTTTACTTATCTTGCTAGGCAGAGGTTGCACAGGGTCATTATATAGCACGAACATAAGGAGACTCCTCACTGCTGTATAGAGCACTGGGTCATTATATAGCAGGAACACCAGGAGACTCCTCACTGCTAAATACAGCACTGGGTCATTATATAGCAGGAACACATGGAGACTCCTCACTGCTATATAGAGCACAGGGTCATTATATAGCAGGAACACAAGGAGAATCCACTACTGTGCTATATAGAGCACAGGGTCATTATATAGCAGGAACACAAGGAGAATCCACTACTGTGCTATATAGAGCACAGGCTCATTATATAGCAGGAACACAAGGAGACTCCTCACTGTGCTATATAGAGCACAGGGTTATTATATAGCAGGGACACAAGGATACTCCTCAGTGCTATATTGAGCACAGGGTTATTATATGCACCTTTAGCTGCTCCAAACAAAACTGGCACCAACCCACCATACTGTCCATAGCGAAGCTCCCAAACACAATCTAAAAGCACCCTCCCCTAGGCCTGGAAGCTAGGTCACTTATAGAGCCCATGGTTAGGTAATGGGCCACAGCTGATGTGATTGCAATGAACCACAGCTGCAGCTATACCGTCTGTAGGGCCGATGCTGCCCCCTGGTGGACAGCACCCAATTCCCTTCCTGGCATCATATGTTAAACAGGCAAGAGCTTTGAGGATATGCTGTAGGGCACTCAGAACAACTCCAGTTATTGCATTACTAATGAGATGGGAGAAATACCACTGAGGCATAGATGGATAAAACTTGCTTTGCATAACTGGATTAAGTTTAAATTATCTAGTGTAGATCACCCTGCTAAGAATCCTGTTGAGATCTCATGGGAAGTGGACATGCAAAGGATTCATTGTTAATTAATTGTGCTGCAACATGAAGAACAGACAAACCAACTAATAATAAATAACTCTCCAGTGCTTCCTCAGGCAGTATGTGAGAAGGGCATCCAATTGATCTGGCGTAATCTGAATTATGGAGTGAAACATTCAGGCGTAGAGCCACTTCCTCCAAATGGCTGAACACTACAGGGTCAATCTCTGTGATGCAGCTACCTGGAACAAACTGTCAAAGCATCCACACAAAAGAGCACATAATGATGACTAGCGTTTTCAGCTAGGTCAGCCAGACTCAAGCCTCTGGCTATCTCTTGCCTGTATAGGAAACAACAGTTTTCCTATTTGGCTCAATTCTGAAAATATAACTAGAACTAGATTAATCATTTTTAATACAAACCATTCACACCTACATCCTAATTATGATTTAATACCATAATGGAATTTCTGGGACGTGCCATTCAGAAACTGACATGGCGAGCTAACCTAAGTTTTAATACCTTTAAAGGTTCACACAAAGTAAGGTAACTCAATACAGTTTGATGTTTTAGGATACAAACACTGTTTCTAATCTATCTATTGATTAGATTTAAATGTTTTTCATAGCCTATTGCCAACTGGTGAAAACTTATCACGATAATGTACATTTGTAGTGTAGTCAGGTTATCCACTAGGTGGAGCCCTAGGCATTTTGAAACAGGATATACCAACCAATGTAAGACGTCAGTGAGGTAGTGGGGTAGCTTGTTCAGGAGATTGAGTGCAGCCGTGCTGTATGTATGCCACAGTTCTTTAAGCTCCAAAGTAAAGTTTATCATAAACTCTTCTATGTGGTCCTGTTCTATTCCCTTCTGAAGTTATCCCAGCATTATTCTGCAGTTCCCGTTGAATGTCTTCCCTTTTCAGTCCTGTTATGTTCCCTTGCTCTGTGAGTCTGCGTGCATGTCTTAATCCTGCAGGTGGAGCTGATTGCTCTATCAAAAATATGCAATCTGTTAGTCACGAAAAGACTGTTTACGATTACATACATTTGGATCCTTTGATATGCACACACATTAGAGCACCCAAAAATACTTATGGTAAAACAATGTGCTTACATATCACCAAAACAAACTTTTATTTGGCAATTTCTCCCAAAATGTTTATCAAAATCCCTTACCTTTCGTTGGAGAGAAAGCAAGGGTCATTCTGAGTGTTTATCCTGAAATACGTCACTCAAGCTGCACTACCTAACCAAAAAAAATAAAATCTGTGTTACTAGTTTTTCCCCGCTCTGCCCTACTAATGTAAATGTGGTAAAAAGCAACCAGTGTTGAAGCAAGGCATGTACAGTGAATCTACGTACTCTGGTATCGATCAACCAATTGAAATATTGTGACACTATGACATTTTCATTGACAGCCCCCTCATTAACATATGGATGAAAAAATACAGAAATAAATACAGAAATATATTGTGGCACCGCACTGGGCGTGACGGTGCAGGCGGGGCGGCACAGAAATACACAGACCGGAGGTTTGGGGAAAAATAGCCCAACAGGCATTTTTATTTACCAAAAATTATATACAAAAAAACCAAAACCAAACTCAACAACTAAAGTCTCTTGTCAGAATTAACTTAAAGTAAAGCAACCAAAATTAGGAGTAACGGCGTCCGGAAGACCGCTGAGGGGATCCCTCTTCAAAGCAGGAAGAGGGATGTGGTCCTGCGTCTCCACCGGATTCTGCAAAGTAGGGGAAAAGTTATCAACAGTTTTCAACAGCTCTCCTGCAGCCCAAAACCCCCTCTCCTCAAGGGAGACAAAAGGCCTCCTTTTAAGCTCCCAGCCATCTCCCTGGAGTGGCAGCAGCTGTGTTGCCTCATTGATTGCAGGTGTGTTGACTGCAAAGGAGGGAGTTGAGGAATGTCCAGTTTGCCGCTCTCCAGGGTCCTGTGGCTGGGCTTCATAGTGGGGCGCTGTCCTGGGTCCTGAAGAGCTGGCCTGGTGGCAGGTTTTAGCTGATGCCTATAAGGTTGGGAGGAGCACTGTGGGGGCATGCCCCGATCCATGCCACAATATATATATACAGGCATAAATTAATCAAAACATAAATAAGGATATAAGTATATACAGAAATAAATGAATCAAGCAATAAATAAATATGGAAATGAACATCCACAGAAATGAATGAATCAAGAAATAAATATGGAAATAAATGCAAATACCCATTTGTCAGATTTTGTCTATTAATTTATTTGTACATTCATTAATTTTTACATTTTCTGTTTTAATTTATTTATTTATACATTAATTCATTTATTGAGTCATTTATTTATTTATTATTTTTACATTTTTGGTCCTCCATATACCTGTAGTACCAGTCAATGGCAATAATCAGTTGTGGTGTTTCTCTGCAGCCAGCAGATGGCGCTGCAGTGTATTTCATTTGCCGCCTTGGTTACATTATTAGATGAAGATTGAATGTTTTTAAAATATAAAGATGTTTGTAGACTGAAGGTGAGGTAAAGTACACCATAGTGATCATACTACTGCAGTTTCTTGTGTTAGCAAATGAAATATGTTTGCAATCATGTTGTTTGCCATGTGATATCATCGCAACATGGAACAGTTTTGTTAATGAAATCCTTGCAGGAAGCCTCCAACCTTGAGTTGAATTGGCTCCTTATTTTTAGTTATTTTTTGTTAATTGAGCCAAGTGATGACCTTTTTTTTGTGGATTAGTCAGAATACTTTATGAACATAATTAATATAAACTCTTCCTGTTTTTGTGTGTACTGTGTACATCCCAGGAATGCACGTACTGTACAAATAGGAAATTCCACATTTATCTGCTGCCAAGGTGCACAGTGTGACAATTAGCAGTGAATTTCAATTGTGTGTGTGGTTGTATGTGTGTGTGTCTGTGTGTGTGTGTGTGTGTCTGTGTGGTGTGTGTGTGTGTGTACGCATGTGTGTTGTGTGTTTGTGTGTGTGTGTGTGTACATGTGCATGTTTGTGTGTGTGTGTGTGTGTGTGTGTGTGTGTGTGGTCTCTCCACAGGCTGGGTTGGTGTAATATCACAGATGGCTGCTGTGATGTTCTGGCCTCAGTCCTGCGCTCTCCTCACTCAGAGCTGAGAGATCTGGAGCTCAGAGACAATGACTTGCAGGATTCAGGAGTGAGAGCGCTCTCTGCTGGACTGGAGGACCCACACTGTAAAGTGCAGAGACTGGGGTGAGTACAAACACAAACCCCTTCAATCAAAAAGGGTTCCAATGTGACAAAATACAGCACTAATGTTAATAATGACTAAATATAGCACTAATATTACTAATGTTTTTAATGTTAAAATAGACAAGAGAGTTATTTTTCTTCACTGAAATAAAGCAACATTTTCCTGTTCTTCCTCTTGGTAGAAACCCATTTTAAATCTGACATGAGTTGGAAAAAACATATTTTTGAGAAGCGTCAAATCGTTTCTATTCATACATTATTCAAAATTATGAAAATTAATTGAATCTGTTCAAATTTAGTTTAACTGGTCATTTTCTTAAATAGTCATGATTAATTCAAGAGCCCTGTTATTTTATATTGAGCTGTAGAAGGTGTGTAACACACTGCTATGTGTTTGACACACACAGCCCTGTTAGTTTATATTAATGTGTGTAAGGTGTGTAACACACTGCTATGCGTTTGACACACACAGCCCGGTTAGTTTATATTAGTGCGTGTAAGGTGTTTAACATACTGCTATGTGTTTGACACACACAGCCCTGTTAGTTTATATTAGTGTGTGTAACACACTGCTATGCGTTTGACACACACAGCACTGTTTATTTTAATGTATGTATGGTGTGTAACACACTGCTGTGTGTTTGACACACATAGCCCTGTTATTTTATATTAATGTGTGTAAGGTGTGTAACACACTGCTATGTGTTTGACACACACAGCCCTGTTAGTTTATATTAATGTGTGTAAGTTGTGTAACACACTGCTATGTGTTTAACACAAATAGCCCTGTTAGTTTGTATTCATGTGTGTAAGGTGTTGTGGCAAACACGCCTGCCACAGGCCACCGAAGTGGCTTTCCTAGGGGCCCTCCAGCACAGAGACACAGGGAGATGATGTTCCAACAGTCCACATTTATTGACGAGGGTTTGGCAAGATGGTACAGCCAAATGAGCAGATGTAAAACCCCGTCATGACAGAGAGGCTCTCTCGTGTGAGTGGGGATGGCAGATTTAACCTGTGCGCACTGATTACCTCACTACGCACAGGTGCAGCCACTCCTGCTCCTGGGTCCAATTAGCCTGGCCAATTCTCATTCTTAACCAATTATCCAATTGGCCAGGTCTAATTAGCTTGACCCAGGGCAGGTGTGGCTGCTTAAACCAGCCATCCCCACACCACATACCCCCAACGCCAAACTGAGGCCAGGGAGAATCTCTGGCCGAAGCCTACTCCCCCCCCAGCACTCCAACCAAGCAAAAAAAAAAAAAATCCAAGCATTCTTAACACTCCCCTAACACATCTTTTCAGGGGCAGGTGGCCCCGGAACAGTCCAGTACATGTCGCGACCCTCCCCCGGACGATGAGGCAGCCCTCCCCCCTCCTCCCTCTCGGAGCGCGGGGAGTCCTGGGCTGCTCGGCTGGCTGGTGGGGGTGTCACCGGCTTGGGCTGTTCCAGGGGCTGTGGTGGGGTGGCTGGGTTGGTGGGCTGGTGGGCTGGCTTCCTTGTGGCGCTGGGGACCAGGAACCCTCGTGGCTGTGGTGGCCGCCAGTCGGCTCTGCTGGTAGGCTGCTGCAGGCTTACCCCCTCATGGGCTCCGGGCAAACCAACCAGGCCAAAACAACAAACTAAAACAACAAAAGGGACAAAAAAGGAAGCAAAACGGCGCGGCCACCGCTCGTGCGCCGCCCGTAGCTGACCCGCCTTCCCGGCCAAGTCCAGCTCACGGCGCGACCACCTCTCGTGCACCGCCCGTAGCTAACCTGCCTTCCCGGCCAGGTCCAGCTCCCCAGCGTCCCAGCTGAGGATCACTTCCTTCCCCTCCCTGATCATCTCCCGCTCCCTGTCTTTGGCCTGGAGGATCTGTCTGAAGCCATGTCGGGAACACCTCAGTTGCACCTCCTCCAGTGTGCCTCCAGGCTGGCCCTCCTGTGCCTCTTCCCTGTGCCGGAGCAGCCCCACGTTGGGCGCCACTGTGGCAAACATGCCTGCCACAGGCCACCGAAGTGGCTTTCTTAGGGGCCCTCCAGCACAGAGACACAGGGAGATGATGTTCAAACCGTCCACATTTATTTACGAGGTTGGCAAGATGTTACCGCCAAGGAGCAGATATAAAACTGTCATGACAGAGGCTCCCTTCTGTGAGTGGGGATGGCAGATTTAACCTGTGCACACTGATTACCTCACTACGCACAGGTGCAGCCACTCCTGTTCCCGGGTCCAATTAGCCTGGCCAATTATCTCATTCTTAACCAATTATCCAATTGGCCAGGTCTAATTAGCTTGACCCAGGGCAGGTGTGGCTGCTTAAACCAGCCATCCCCACACCACAGGTGTATAACACACTGATATGTGTTTTGATACACACAGCCCTGTTAGTTTATATTAATGTGCTGTAAAGTAGCACACTGCTATGCGTTTGACACACACAGCCCTGTTAGTTTATATTAATGTGCTGTAAGGTGTGTAACACACTGCTATGTGTTTGATACACACAGCCCTATTAGTTTATATTAATGTGTGTAAGGTATGTAACACACAGCTATGTGTTTGACACACACACAGCCCTGTTCGTTTATATTAATGCATGTAAGATGTGTGTGTCCTCTCTGCAGGCTGTCAGGCTGTAGAGTCACACAGAGAGGCTGTGATTCTCTGGCTTCAGCTCTGTGTTCAAACCCCTCACACCTGAGAGAGCTGGACCTGAGATACAATCACCCAGGAGACTCAGGAGTGAGAGCGCTGTCTGCTGCTAAACTGGACACACTCACACTGCTGTAAGTACAGAGAGTTTCCACACTGCTCCTCACACACACACACACACACACACACACCTGAGAGAGCTGGACCTGAGACACAATCACCCAGGAGACTCAGGAGTGAGAGCGCCGTCTGCTGCTAAACTGGACACACTCACACTGCTGTAAGTACAGAGAGTTTCCATAGTGCACCTCACACAAACACACACACAGAAGGAGTTGGGGGGGGGGCATGGAGGGCACTGTACAAACCAGCATTACTCAAGAGAGTTGGGGATCTCCTGTGGAGGGTGCTGCACGGGATCACTGCAGTAAATAAGATGTGGTTCTTGTAGTCAGGGGTTTGATCAGGGACACAGTGATGGTGGAGTTTCAGTATTACAAAGCAATGGAGAACCTGAGTGTGTTTCAGAGTGTGTGTGTTATAAGGGTGTTTTATGTTCAGTGGAGGGAGGGGAGCTGTTTTTGCACATGGAACAGGGTGAGTGAATGGAATAAGTTTCCTTTCTGACAGATTTGTGTTTTTTTCATATGATCGTGGTTTTGTGTTTTATTGTGCCTTTGTTTTTATATATGTGATGTCATTGGTGTGTTAAGAGTGGAAATAAAGGATGGTTAAAATTCAGAATTCTGTTCTGCTGTTCTTACAGTGTGGACCATGGAGGAGAGAACAGGACCAAACCAGGACCCAGGAAATGTGAGTCTGTATCGACACAGAACACTTTGCATAGATACACACTCTGCTATGTGTGTGTGTGTGAGAAAGAGAGACTTCTCTCTTACACACATAAACACACAAACAGAAACACACATGTACACAAACACACACACAGAGGTACTATGACAGTCCTTTCTCTCTCACACACATAATAAGGTGAATATTAATAGTGATAATTAATCTCATTAATGTCTCTGGTGTGCAGACGGCTGTCAGCTCACACTGGATCCAAACACAGCGCACAGAGCGCTGTCTCTGTCTGAGGGGAACAGGAGGGTGACACACACACGGGGGAGAGAGGAGCCATATCCTGATCATCCAGAGAGATTTGAGGGCTGGCGCCAGGTTGTGTGCAGAGAGAGTGTGTGTGAGCGCTGTTACTGGGAGGCTGAGTTCAGTGTGTCTCTGTGGGGGGAAGTGGTTTATATAGCAGTGACAGATAAAGGAATCAGCAGGAAAGGAGGCGGTTATGACTGTAGGTTTGGATGGAATAAAAACTCCTGGAGTCTGCGGTGCTTTAATGATTACGGTGACTCTGATAAACTCAGTTACTGTGTCTGGCACAATAAGAACCAAACAGACATACCTGCCCCCCCCTCCCCCTACCGCAGAGCAGGAGTGTGTGATGATGATGATGATGGTAGAGGAGTGTGTGTGTACAGGGTAGGAGTGTGTGTGGACCGTCCGGCCGGGACTCTGTCCTTCTACATCGTCTCTGACTCTGACACACTGACCCTCCTGCACAGATTCCACACACACTTCACTCAACACCAACCCCTCTGTGCTGGATTTGAAGTGTGTGACGCCTCAGTGTCCCTCTGCAAATTGGAGTAGAGACACACACACATGCGTGTGCGCGCACACACAAATATGCACGTGCACACACACACATGCGTGTGCGCGCACACACAAATATGCACGTGCACACACACACATACACACACACACACGTGCGCATACACACTCACACTCATGTACACACACAGTCACCACATTCATATACCCACTCACACATACACACACACACACTCAGATACACATAGACACATACACCCACATACACACATCCACACACACACACATACTCTCACACACACCCTTGCTTTCTCACACTCATGCACACGCACTCACAAATACACACACTGATGTACACTCATGCACACGCACTCACACACCTACGCACGCACACACTCGTGCACACACACTCACACTCTTACACACACATACACACCCTCTCACACCCAATCACTCACACACCCAATCACACACATGCACACACACACCTACACACATGAACACACAATCTCTCGCACACACGAACACACGCATTCACCAGTGCACTCTCACGCGCACACACACATGCATACATATGTACACACGCTCATAACCGTATGCACACACACACTTTCTCTCTCTCTCATACTCAGTCACTCACACACACACCCTCTCTCTCACACACACACGCACTCACATCCACACACATTCACACAAATGCACGCACACACACACAAACTCATGCACTCACGCACGCACACATACATGCGTGCAGAGACACAAACACGTGTCAACACACACATTCACATTCCCATACGCATGCACACACATGTATAAACACACACACATTCCCATACACATGCACACACATGTATAAACACACACACATTCACATTCCAATATGCATGTACACACATGTATAAACACACACACATTCACATTCCCATACGCATTCACACACATGTATAAACACACACATTCACCAGTGCACTCTCACGCGCACACGCATGCATGCATACATACACACGCTCATAATCGTATGCACACACTCTCTCTCTCTCTCTCTCATACTCAGTCACTGACACACACACACACACCCTCTCTCTCACACACACACACTCACATCCACACACATTCACACAAACACACGCACACACACACAAACTCATGCACTCACGCACACACACATACATGCATGCAGAGACACAAACACGTGTCAACACACACACTCCTCAGTGTCCCTCTGCTAACTGGAGTAGAGACACACACACACATGCGCGCGCACACAAACTTGCACACACACGCATACACACACGTGTGCATACACACTCGAACACATGCACACACACACAAACACACACACATATATATATATATATACACACTCTCATGTACACATACACACACTCACACACACACACAAATATACACACACACTCATATACACGTACACACACACTCAATCACACACTCACACATATATACACACACTCATATGCACCTAGACTCACACACATGCACTCACACACCTACACACCCTCTCGCACACCCAGTCACACACACACACACACACACCCTCTCTCTCTCACATACACTCCATCACATACACACATGCTCTCACACACACCCTTTCTCTCTCAGTCATGCAGACGCACTCACACTCATGTTTACTCATGCACACGCACTCACACACATACGCACGCACACTCTCTCACACCCAGTCACTCACACACACCTACACACGGACACATACAATCTCACGCACACACACACACGCGCATGCAAACATACACACGCTCATACCTGTATGCACACACACACAATTTTTCTCTCACTCACACACTCACATACAGTATACGGACACACACATTCACAAACGCACGCACACACACACACACTCATGGAATCACGCACAAACACAAACGTGTCAACACACACACATTCTCATTCCGATACGCACGCACACACACACATGTATAAACACACACATACTCTTACCCATACGCACACACACACATACTCATGCACTCACACATGCACACACATGCATACACATACATGCGTGCACACACCATATACACATGTATACACAAACATTCTCATACCCATACATACACACACACACACATGTATAAACACACACACATTCACAAAGGCACTCTCACGCACACACACATACACATACATACACTCATTCTCTTGCACGTACACACACTCAAATAAACAATCACACACACATTCACACAAACGCATGCACACACACTTTCTCTTACCCATACACACACGCACCCGTGTGTACACACACATACTCATGCACTCAATCATACTCTCACACATGCACACATACATACATGCGTGCACACGCACACACATTCTCTTACCCATACACACACACAATCCGGGCACACACATACTCATGCACTCACACACATACACACACATGTTCACATCCACAGTCACTCCCACAAACGTACACATGTATGCACACACATTCACAAATTCACGCACACACACTCTCACCCAATCACACAGACACACACACACACACACACACATACATCGACACACTTGCAACCTTCCTTGACCAATGCCTTACCAGTGCAATTTCAGCTGTGCCCAATATTATATATATATATATATATAACCTCAGTACAGCCTAACCCCTGTACATAAGAGTATAATCTTTTAGCAGCTCAGGTTAAGCACTTGCTGTCTAAATGTGATATTTTTTTACATTTTAATACATTTATATTGCAAATGTTCAAGGTGTGTTTATGTACTTTTGATTATTAAAACATTAATATAACATTGAGAGTAATAATGCCAAAAGATGGCAGGGTAAAATGTTTTTGAAGTAATAATTCTATCTCCTGTATCTGCATATTTTTTAAAAGAATCCAGTGGCAAACTCCTCCACTTAAATGTGCATTTTACTAGTTTTTACAGTTGCTTTCATTCATTTTCACAAGAGTTCCAATGTGCAAATTTCTGTTGGCAAATGCAGCTGATAGGGAGAATGCAGAATGATCACTGCAGTGTACTTATTTCCTTTCATTACTGTAAACAATGATGGATTGAGTTTCCTTATTAATTCTTTTAGTTTTTTTTTTTGTTTTTTTTTTGCTTTAATTTTCTGTATTTTCAGACAATAATATGCAATGATTAAACCTGAATTATTAAAATATCAAATGTTTTGCTGTTGTGATTTATTATTGTGTGATGTATTGAACTCCTGTGACACAGTAGTACTTATTTCATATTCTGTATGGGATTATGTTTGGGCTCAATTTGAGTAGATCAGCATGGGGCTAAAATCTGCAGTTGAAGCAATGACATTCATCTACAGTAGTGGAAATAAAATCCATTATAAGAGAAGTTGTGTAGTGTCTGATGAATGCTTGCTTCTGTTGCTGTAGTGTAACCACAACTCAATACATTTTGAAAAGGCACTGCTTGTCTATTGAGCTGGTATGTTTATGTTACCTCTCAAATAAATGGTTTTCCTGTAGGTTTGACCTGGATCTGCTGCACATCAGTTGAATGGATTAGACCACTAAGCCAAAATCAGGGCAGAAGTGTGGTTTGCATGACATCCAGTCTCTGAGATGTTCCTTGACCCTACAGTTTTCTCATTTTTCAGATGCATTTCTGATATCTGCAGTCACACATTACAAATGCATTACAGTATGTTATGATTGCTTTGGCTCAATGTGGAAAACTCAATTTGCCAAACTGACTGGCAAAATTCTTACCCTAAGACACTAATTGCAGTACCTACCCACAAAGTGCACAACTCTAAATCACACTCAGTTTTCACAATACAGTCGTCTCGTATTAGTACAATGTTCCAATGCTTATTGCTAGACATGCAGATTGTGAAATGAAGTCAAGATGTTTGCAATTCTGTCTCATCACTTCCAGCAACATTGCCCAGGTGAGTCGCATTGCAGCACGATTGGTAATCCCAACATAAAAGGCTGTTTTACAGCACTACATTCAGCAGTGTCTGACAACATGGAGCAGCCCAATGCAGTTGGTACTGATGGACGGGTCGTGGCTGAGGCTGTGGCTGAGGTTGTGGTCAAGCAGGTAGAAGAAATATTGTTGTATCGAATGAATTTAGAGCCACAGTGATTGACCATGTCATAAATCCAAGCATAACAATGGGAGAAGCTGGAAGGATTGTAAGGCCAAACTTAAAAATGTCAACAGTGGCATCTAATAAGAGCTTTTGGACTGAACATTGATAAGTCAATAATTTACTGCAAAATGTGATACTGTAATTACATTACAGGGTTATGTTGGTGTCATTTTATATTATTTCTGTTCAGTGACGAGCCTGTAAGCCATGCTAATCATTTTTATTAGAGACCGCGCAACTCTGTTTATCCAAAATGCCGGCTTATTCCACATGGGGGAAAATTGCGTTTGAGTTAGGTATTCATGTGGTAATGACTGTTCTGTCTGTTCTGATAATGTGATTATTTTTCTTCTATCAGATAAGGCCTACTGGTGCAAGTTTGTAATGTTGCATTTGTGTTATTTTTACTGTTTACGTGTCAAATGTCTAGAGTGTAAATGTTTCTGTTTAAATGATTGGTTGAATAACACATATCGCCGCTATTTTCACCGACCATGTTAAACGTACTCACTCAGCTCCAAAGGCATGCTGATGTTAAACCCATATTCCAATCTGTTTGAAATGACACAAATTCTGCCTAGTCTGTTCAAACATCAGACATTTTTTAACTCTACATATTGTTTATGCCCTGCACCTGAACAAATTGGATGTGCCCATTCTACTGTACCATCTCCTTTGTAAGCTAAGAAGTTCCTTTCAGCTGACTACATCAGAATCTGTACTACTGGCGTTTTATGAGAGCTGAAAATGTACAACATTGTTAATCAGAAATGATATCTGGGTGGGTAAATTGCTGTATATGCTGTAGAACATAGTTTGTCATTGATTTATAAATATACCAGTATATCCTGGACTTTCACTGATGGTTTAATTGTGGTACATATAGCAGTGGCCTGATATGCATTCTATGTTTGCAGTTTGCTTCTACCTGACTGCTTCCCCCCAGCTGGGAAACAAGGGGGCACAACCCCCCCAGCAGGAAAACAGAGGGGTACAACCCCCCTAGCAGGAAAACAGAGGGGCACACCCCCGTAGCAGGGAAACAGAGGGACACAGAAGACTCTGGGTCATCCCACCATGGATGGCGCAGGAGAGGTAGCAGGTTTTAGCAGTTTGCTAAGGTGGTCTGGGAGGATGGACAGCGTGGGAAAGTGTGGAGGACCGATCGCTCAGTGGGTCAGACTAGTGGAAGATACCACAAGCCAGGCTTAGCTTCCTGATCAGGGCCAATTATGACACCCTGCCTTCTCCTCAGAACCTGCGCTAATGGTTTGGTGCAGATGAGACCGTCCGCTCTGTGCTGCACCCAAACGAGGCCTCCGGCACATTCTGTCAAACTGTGAGACGGCTCCAGCACAGGGACACTGAGCAGGCCTCCAGCACAGGGACACAGAGCAGGTCTGTCAGCCTGTGAGACGGCTCCAGCACAGGGACACAGAGGAGGCCTTCAGCACAGAGACACAGAGCAGACCTCCAGCACAGGGACACAGAGGAGGCCTCCGGCACAGGGACACAGAGCAGGCATCTGGCACAGAGACACACAGCAGGCCTCCAGCACAGGGACACAGAGCAGGTCTGTCAGGCTGTGAGACGACTCCAGCACAGGGACACAGAGCAGGCCTCCAGCACAGGGACACAGAGCAGACCTCCAGCACAGGGACACAGAGCAGGCCTCTGGCACATTCTGTCAGGCTGTGAGACGGCTCCAGCACAGGGGTGCTACAGATGGAGGTATGACCAGCTGCTGCGGAAGCTTCTGGAATTACTAGAGACCAGCAGACAGGAGGCAAACAGAGATGCCTCTCCTGTGAAAGAGCATCAAACCCACTTTGTGAGGAAAGCAGAGGAGGAGGGGACCGTAGGACACAAAGGTGGGAGTAGAGCCCTGGTTCCAGGCAGAGGGTGGAGCATGCGTGTAGATCTCAATCCACAGCTCCATTTCCCAAATGAAATCAGCACAGTGTTCCTGTGGCCTAACATGGAGACATGGTCCACTCGGGCGAAGGTGGTGCTCCTTATATGGAGATGTGGTCCTCTCGGGCGAAGGTGGTGCTCCTTATATGTTTCGGGTTTTGCGGGTGAGGACCCAGGTGCGGAGTGAGAAAAACCTCAGGTGGCATCAAAAGGGAAATTCAAACCAAGACTTTAATATATAAAAAGGAAAACAGAACAAACAAAGAGCCACGAGAGGCATATAACAAAAACTGAAAAAATACAAAAAAAACTTCTGGACAAAACAGAACTTCACAAAGTACAGAAAACAAATGGCAGAAGCACAGGCAGAAACAAAGGCAGAAACGCGCAGAAACGCACAGAAACACACAGGTGGAAACACAAGCAGGTCAAAACACAGGCAGGCAGAAACACACATGAAGCACAAGGAAACAGCAGCCAGCAGTCAGGGAACAAAGAACTTAAAGAGGCAAGGGTAACAAGACACAGGTGAACTCAAAGAACAATCAAACCAGAAACCAGAGGGGATAACAAGACACAGGTGGGAACAATAATAGAATAATGAAAACCAATAATACAATTAACACAGGAAGGGAGAACGAACTGAAACACAAAACTGAAGTGCTCCCATCTGGTGGCCAAAAGTGGAAAAACAGAAAATACAGAACCATGACAATATGGATACATGGTCTACTCGGGCGAAGGTGGTGCTCCTTATGGAGCTCACCCTCCCATGGGAGGAGGGGGCAGAAGCAGCCTATGAGCGGAAACGCCTGAAGTACTCCGACCTGGCAGCGGAGTGTGAGAGTGTAAGGAGTGTAAGGAGGTCGGTTAGAGAGCGACAGTATATCCAGTGGAGGTGGGACGCTGGGGGTTCACCCGCCAGTCAGTGCTCTACCTTCTGGAGAACACGGGCATGGCAGGGGCAAGGCTGAGGAGGGCAGCTAGAGGGCTGGCCGAGGAAGCAGAGAAGGGGGGCTGGCGCAGAGAGGGGGGGGAGAGTCGGCAAACACCCACTGCACCCAAAACAACAGCAGAGGGTGGCAGCTGGCCTTCTGGATCAGTTTGAGCCTCTTTGTGTCCCTGGAGTAGAGGCTCCCAGCCCAGCACACACAGGTGTAGAACAGGACACCGGCCACAATGATCTGGTAGAACATGGCCAGCATCCTGCTACACACACCGAAGGAGCGTAGCCTCCCCAGAAAGAAAAGAGCCTTCAGTCTAGTAGGGCCTCCAAAGACACAAACCACAGTATCAAACCATCTATCTATATGATCAGGTGAACATGGTGTATATGTGTTTGTGTGTGTGTTTGTGTGCGTGTGTGTGCATGTTGTACATGTGCGTGCATCTGTGTGTATTGATGCGCTGTGTACGTGCTCTGTGTGTACAATAAAAATGAGCATCTTCAGTGCATCAACCAGTGCAGTGTTTCTTTGAAATTACACCCCCATCCTCATGCTAAATGGAATTTAATAAAACCATTATGTGCCTGTGGCAGGAGCTTGAAATAGTCGAAAATATCAGAGTATTTACTTTTGCTATCAGACCTGTGGGCTGTATTGGAATACTGGAAACACAAAGTGGATGCTTTCCGCCATCCGGTGGTCTTGTGACGCTACTACAAGGGACTGAACTCCAGAGGGTGAGACTCAAGGCAGAAGTTGGGAGTTTCTAAAACGTTGACTGCTTACTCCGGTTCCCTCTGTCTAATATAACATTTTTTGTAAAGATCTGAAACTAGGCCCTAATATAGGAAATCAGGAAGGGTGAAAATATTTTTCATGGCACTGTACATGAGGTAGACAGGTTTTCTTTAACAGGCTTTAATATAAGGGGCACCAGCGAGACACACACTACACAGCCTGCAGAGGAATTCTCTGAAGTTTTCTAATGGCACACACCAGTATGGAGTATATTATCTTAACAGGAGCGAGCTTGTCTGAGTAACCTTTTCCCTGTTGTAATTACATCAAACACCCATGTGATAGAGCCACAGGTATGACATGACCTTATGTTTAGTCTTAAGGCTTTCCTTTAAAAAAAAAAGATCAGCTTTGGTATAATAACAAGCCTACACATTAATGGATTATTTTACACTGCTTGGATGAGAAAAATAAACATTTACCACATTTCAGCTTGTGCGCGTGTATATTTTGTAATGGAATAGAACACAAAAGCTGTTTTTCATGCCGGAGGAAGACCTTTCATAAGCAGCTCTGACATGCAGTCATATGAGCGCCCAAGGGGGGTCGCTAGAGAGCGATGAAACGCAGATCCCTGTCTGACTGAACCCTCCCGTACCCTGGGCAACACAGGCACCAATCGTGCGTCGCCCTGTGGAGCTACCGGCCACAGTCGGCACTGGCACGGTCCGGATTCGACCCGAGGCCGTGAGGCTCATCCATGCACCTCAGCGTGGGGCCTTAACTAAATGAGCCATCCAGCAGCCCCAAGCCTAATTTCAATAAAATTACACCTTACCAGCATCTTGTTATGTTTCTGTTGTCACTTCACTTTTTAGTTGACTATCTGCTTTTCTCCTGCACAATCTTTGTTTCGGTTTTGTAGTATGGGCGTGGTTTTCTCTTTCTCTCTCTCTCCCCTCAGCTGATCACTCTCACCTGTTCTGGCCGCATTCTCATGCACTGGCTAATCACTCATTTCATTCACCTGTTCCCTGTTTGCATGTTCACGCTCCGTTCAATTATCTCTCATTTCACTCACCTGGTTCTTTTGGTATATATTCTCTGTTTCCCTGTTCTTCCTTGCCAGATTGTGCCTCCTGTTTACAGTGCCTTTCCAGCGTTTACCTCTCGTTAGTCTGACTCGTGTTTTGATCTTGCCTGTTTACCCGACCACCGATTTTTTGCCTGCCGACTTTGTTTTGCTGATTCCTGTTCTGATCTCCGCCTGTTTAACGACTTCGATTTTTGCCCCGGTGGATTTTTCTGGTTTTTGATCTTTGCACAAACTGACTACGAGACTGCCTGCTGTATT
Source organism: Anguilla anguilla (assembly GCF_013347855.1). Taxonomy (NCBI): domain Eukaryota; kingdom Metazoa; phylum Chordata; class Actinopteri; order Anguilliformes; family Anguillidae; genus Anguilla; species Anguilla anguilla. Next base: position 439,739 of record NC_049219.1, on the reverse strand, counting down.
GTGTACCTTTGAATTAAACATCTCCTTCGGGAGTTTCGACACTCAGTTGTACAAGTCTGCATTTGGGTCCACCACACCCCGAACCCGTGACAGAACAATCTGGCCAGTATGGACCCAGCGGACCCAGAGCACCTGCGCAACGCCCTCGCCAGCCAAGGCAGCACTCGTGGGACGGCACGAGCAAGCCCTCCGTGAGATCCGGTATTCGCTGACAGCACTCGCTGGTCAGATGCAGCAGCTGACCACCCGCCTCCCGGCTCCCGCTCCCGAAGCCCCGAGGGCTCCTCCCGACCCGGTCCAGCTCTACACCCACGCAGCCCTCCTGCCCAGGGAGCCGCACACTCCTGCTCCGGAGCGCTACGCTGGAGACTTGGGGAAGTGCAAGGCGTTTCTAATGCAGTGTTCGCTCGACCTTCAACCAGCAACCCACCACTTACAACAACGATGGGAAAAAGATTTCTTGCATCGTGGGGCTGCTGAAAGGATCTGCATTAGACTGGGCCACAGCAGTTTGGGAGAGCCAACCTCCTACAAACTTCACCTGCTCCAGTTTCGTTGCAGAAATGCGAGAAGTCTTTGATCGCCCCGTTTGCGGGAGAGACTATAATCAACGCCTGCTGTCGATGCGCCAGGGCACGCGCAGCGCGGCGGCATTTTCAGCTGAGTTCCGGACTATCGCTGCGGAATCAGGATGGAACGACACTGCGCTCCAGGGGGTCTTCAGAGACGGGTTTGTCCGAGGCTTTGAAGGATGAACTGGCTGCAAGAGACGATCCCGACAACCTCGACGCCCTGATCGCGCTGCTGGCCATCAAGCTGGACAACCGCCTCCGTGAGCGCCGCAGAGAGACGGCCAGACGCCAACCCTCAGCGAGCCCTTCAGCGGCCAGACGGCCAGACGCCAACCCTCAGCGAGCCCTTCAGCGAGATTCAGTTCCAGTCCCGGTCCCGGCATCAGTGTACCCCCGAGTCCGACCGCGCCCCGCACGCCCAGCGAGGAGCCAGTGCAGCTCGGAAGAGCCCACCTCACGCAAACGGAGCGTATGCGGCGAATCAGGACGGGACTTCGCATTTACTGTGGCACAGCCGGTCACGTATTATCCTCCTGTCCTATTCGGCCAAAAGACATTAGAGTGGGGACCCTGGTGAGCCGTACCACTTCCCCTTCTACCGCCCAGTCTAGCCCGCTGCTCGATGCCACACTGGTTCAGGACCAACAACCCCTCAGGCTACAGGCGTTGGTCGACTCTGGCGCCGACAAGAATTTCTTGGACGCCGAACCGGTCGCTCATTTTTTGCCTGCCGACTTTGTTTTGCTGATTCCTCTTCTGACCTCTGCCTGTTTAACGACTTCGATTTTTGCCTTCCGATTCTGTACTTTTGCCCCGGTGGATTTTTCTGGTTTTTGATCTTTGCACGAACTGACTACGAGACTGCCTGCTGCACTGTGTGCCTTTGAAGGTACACAATACCTTCAAAGGTACACAATTGTCCAAGTCTGCATTTGGGTCCACCACACTGCAACCCATGACACATCTATAAGAAATGCTAACTACGATACAATATGCCAAATAGTCTCTGAATTGATAGGAACCACTCAAAGTAGGTACATGAGGCAGACAGGAAATCATCAGGTCAGACGACATGTTCCCACTGTAACAGAATTTAATACAATATGCACCAGGGAAATACCCACTACACAGCATGCAGTGGCATTCTCCAAAGACTCACTAAGTTATCTCAGTCTTGATAGTAGTTTATAAGCATCACACCTCATATGGTCACATCTCACAGGCATGAAGGCTCTGTCTGTGGTCACACATGCATGTTACATCAGTAATTAGGCATCTCAGCACACAACACAACAGCACAGTATAGTGCCTGGGACGGGGGCGGTATATCACCATGGTGGGTGCCAGAGCGTTTCGGGTCCTCTCAGGAGTGCACTCGGGACGGCCCTGAGCTGCATTCCATCCTCCCCGTAGCTCTCCATCGCTCCTCTCCCTCATCGCCACGGTAACTGGGAATGTGGAGACTGGGACAAGACTGCAGGCCTAGGCAGAAGTGGCCAGGAGTGCATACAGAAATACAGAAACATACACTTCCCTTCACTACCTTAAGCCTCCAAGCAGCTGTACACCGCAGAACACAGTCTGAAGTGCATTAATCACTGCAGGTTTGCCACTGAATCTACAGGAACTGAGGCAGAGCAGTGAAAGAATGGGCAGTGATTCACTATGTGCGCTCATATAGACATGAAAACTGTTTCTCTGATCGATCAAACATTGTCTCTAATTGAATTATTTGTAAAACATTTTAGTTTACAGCCATATCCGCTGCAATTACTAAGGCATAAGTACACTTATGTAGTTGTGGAAATGACTGAGTTTTGGTCTGATGGGCACTTCCTCGCTTGAACCAGAATCCACCGTTTGGGCTGTTCACAAAGGCCGATAACAGAATAAGCACAGCAAGTACATGAAGCTGTAACGTTCTGAGAGTTCTGAGAGCTAGCCTTGTAATAACTTGTCACTAGATGGGTTACAGTAGCTTTCTCTGGTCAGAGCGTCACAGGCATCAGCATGAAGGTTGGCTTTGTCTGTATTACTGTTGCTCTACGAGTATCATCAAATTGTCATTGTTGTAGACATCATAAATGGTTGCATGCTTTCAGCAAGAACAGGGACACTGATGTTTCATATTTTTAAGAGACCTTCTTTGTTGTGTAAAATTATAGATTCAGTGTTGGCTTTTTTTTTTTTACCTAAACAATTTTTATAAGGAAAATATAACAAAAGCAAATGAGGAAGCATCCATTGAAAGGCAAATCAACACTCAAGAGAAGCAAAAATCATCTTTTTAAAAAATGAAAAAAAAACAAGCAAACAAAAAATAGAATAATAATAATAACAGCATTGCTACTTTAAAAAAGAAAAAACAACAACAAGGATTGAGAGCAAGAAAAAAAAAGATCATTTAAAGAAAAGTAGATAAATGGGATGGAATTGAGAGGTAAAGTTGTATGGAGGGATTGTGGAGTGTGTGGTGTATGCGGATTTGTGTGTATGTATGTGTGTGTGTCATATGTAGGACTGAATATGTAGGAAGAACTCGGATGGCATGGCAAGAGAAAGTGGGAATTTGTTGTGAGCTTATCTGGGTATATTGGGCCAGGGAAAAATAAAGTAAAAAAGGAGAATGTGAAACTGTAATGAACATGACAGGTGAGTATGTATGCATCAAGTTCGACTGTGTGTAAGTGTGTAATGTGTATGAGAGAGAGAGAGAGGTAACTGGTTCATTTGGGTTGGATTATTAATTTAGATTATTAATGAATGGTTCCCAGTTTTCTCTGAATTGTTTGTGATTGTGGCTAGAAGCTAATGTTTTTTCTAATGATATGTATCCTGTGAGAAGGTTCAACCATTGCACAGTATTTATGGTATTTCTTGTTTTCCAATGTACTAGGATAGTTTTCTTGGCGACAGGGCAGTGAGTATGGGCCTGGTGTTCTTGGTTGTTGAATTGATCGCGGATATGTAAGTAGGCAGAGGGAGGGAGATAGTGGGATACTGCAACCCAAGAAACGGGATAATGTTTCAGTGACTATGTGCCAAAAGTGATGGATGGGTGGGCATAGCCAAGTAGCGTGGAAATAATTGTCCGGGGTGTTTAGAGTGCAGTGTGAGCATATGCCAGTGTCTGCTAGTTCCATTTTATACATCCTGTGTTGAGTAATATGTGCTCTGTGGATTACCTTGAATTGAATTAACTGTAAGTTAGTGTTGTCAGTCATTGTGAATGTGTTGGTGCATATTTGTTGCCAGAAGTCGGCACTGGGAGAAATGGGCAAATCTACTTCCCATCTTGTAATGGGGAGGTGTATTGTAGAGTCCATATGTGTTAGTAGTTTGTATAGTTTAGAAAGAATTTTCTTCGGAGATGTTATTTTGTCGATTTCTGTTATTAATAATGGTGGCTGCAAGTCATTCAGCATTATATTGACTTCAGATTTCAGGACATATTTTAGCTGAAGATATTGAAGGTATTGGTCTCTCCCAACGCCATATCTCTGGATTAGATCTTTAAAAGTGATTAAAGTGTTCTCTTGAAAAATGTGGTGGAGATGTGTAATGCCTTTTTGTTTCCATGTGGTGAAATTCAGTAGAGTTTTGTTGAGCTGGAAGTCAGGGTTATGCCAGATTGGGGTGTATTTGCAAGGTGTCAAAGTGGAGTTTGTGATTTTGTTGATTTTTCCACCAAAAAAAGGGTCGATTCCTGTGTTGCAGCATTCCAATCATCTCCTTCTAAGGGTAAAATTATAGATTTTGTCCAATTTATCGAGTAGTCAGATATTTTTGAGAATGTTTTGATGAGTTTAATGGTTTCTTGGAGGGAATTTTTAGGATTTGTAGTATAAAATCACATCATCTGTGTAAAGGCTGATCTTGTGGTGTGTGTTATGACTTATAATTCCCTTGATATTTTCATTTTGTCTGATTGCTGCAGCAAGAGGTTCTATGAAAAAAGTGAATAGAGAGGGAGAGAGTGGACATCCTTGCCTATTCCCCCTGTGTAGTGTGAAGCTCTGTGATGTTATTTCATTCGTGGTGACTGTAGCCATGGGTGAGGTGTAAAGTATTTTTATCCAGTGAATAAATTACATTACATTACATTACAGGCATTTAGCAGACGCTCTTATCCAGAGCGACTTACACAACTTTTTACATAGCACTTTACATTGTATCCATTTATACAGCTGGATATATACTGAAGCAATGCAGGTTAAGTACCTTGCTCAAGGGTACAACGGCAGTGTCCTTACCCGGGATTCGAACCTGCGACCTTTCGGTTACAAGCGCAGTTCCTTACCCACTGTGCCACACTCCGTCCTCCATAAATGATTCTCCGAAACCAAATTTTTGTAATGTTGCAAATAGAAATGTCCAGTTAACTCTATCGAAGGCTTTCTCTGCATCCAGTGAGGTAATTATTGCTTTTAAACTGTGTTGATTGATGACATTAATTAAATTAAATAGTCTGCACATATTGTTTGATGAATGTCGTCCTTTGATGAATCCGGTTTGGTCGTGATGAATTATGATTTGGGTGACTGTTTCAATTCTGGTGGCTAAAGCTTTGCTAATTATGTTGATGTCAGTATTGATATTGATTGAAATTGTTAACCCAAAATGTTTAAAGAATTCAGTGGGGAAGCCATCAGGTCCTGGAGCTTTATTGTTGGGCATCTGGGTCAGTGCTTTATGAAATTCAGTTTGTGTTAATGGTTCGTCCAGTGCTTGTGCATGTTCTTTGGATAGTTGTGGTAGATTTATTTTATTCAAGAAGGAATTGATGCCTGCTGAACTTGGGTCGATGTCTGAGTAAGCTTCTCAAAATACATCTAACTTTTCACATGTTGGATTTATGCTACAAATTCATACCGGGATCAAAGCAGTGTAAATGATTTGGCAGACAATGTCCATTAGGAACACAAGCCCAGATCCAGATCAAATGAAGACTTGAAGCAGTAAACGATACCACTACCGGGATTTGAACCCTCAACCAAAGGACTGAGAGACGAACAGTTTACAACTGAGCTATTTGGGAAGGCATGTTCCAGTGCATGTTTGGACACACAAAATACTCAAGGCCCAGGAAATTTTGACACAGGCTAGATAATGAGGTAACCTTTCATTATACAGCCTTGGTACTTGGGTTACATATGTACTTTTTGTGCAATTTGGTGCAAATTAGAAATTGGAGATTTGGCACTGGAAATTGGTGATTTATATTTGAAAGTTCCTGGTCATTCTGGTCATTGGAGTCAAATGGGAAAAGGAGCAACAACATTGGTAATTGACAATATTTGAAAAAAATCATATGCTTTTCAAAAACAAAACAAAAACCGGCTACAGTAAGCTCACTGATGCAGGAGCACGGTTTACCCTTCACCAGTTGTTCAGAAGGCCAAGCCTATGTCGGGATTCAAACTGGAGTCCTCCGGCATGTCATGATGTGGGGTTAAACCCCAGCACCATGGAGCATCCTTGATTGGACCTACCGAATTCATGCACTCAAACTGTTGAATTGTCAAGGCTCCAAGCAACGTAAACATTTCTTAAGAAAAATATGAATAATAAAAAAGTCAAATTTATGATGCAAATTGATAAAAGTCCCTTATAGGAAACAGAAGAAAAAGGAATTTTGAATTTAGGTAAAGTAACTCCTGAGATACAGGCTAAAAGTCCTTGCTGTAGCGCCACCTTTCGGCTGTTTGCTCCAAGGTTTTGTACACCCCTTCTTCACGATGTCATAAATGCCTGTACTAAATTTCATGTCGATTGGATGTTCACAATGGAAATTAGAAGTTGCTGAATTTTGATTGGTTGCTGGCAGCCACATTGATAAAGTTATCAAAGCAATATTTTGACAAAAGTTAGAAAAATGAGCCACTGTACCAAATTTGAATTTATTCTGAAAATTTGTCACTGAAAAAAAAGCCATTTTTAGTTATAGTACCTCCTAGTGGTCTGTTTGTATGAAATTTGGGGATCCTCCACAGAATGTCGTATGTGTGACGTTTCGTGAAAATTAGACAATGCGTTGACGAGATACAAGACATCTACTGTACTTAGGCATTTTGATAAAAATTGATTGGCTCGTATATTGGAAACGGATTGACATATCAAAATTTCTTTAACAACTTAACATCTGTGAAGTCTGTAGATGATCCTGACTAAGTTTTGAGATGACTGGGCCAACGGTTTCTGACGGGATGTTGAAAATAGGTTTTTGAGAAAATTGAGAAAAGTCGCAAAATTTGACATGTTGTCAAGTTTTATGTTCATAGGTCTTACAGTTTTTGCTGCACAAACACTTTTAGGGGAGAAAAATAAATAATAAGAATAATCAGACCAAAAATAATAGGGTTCGAGCAGCTTCGCTGAACCCTAATTAAAATACATAAAAATACAACACAAAACCGATAATAAAACAAATGTACTAACTAAAAGCCGTCCTAAATAGGTGCGTTTTCAGCTGTGTTTTAAAACTGTCAACTGCCGATGCAAATCAAATGTTCTGAAAGAGTGTTCCACATCTTTGGGGCATAAAAACAAAAGGCTAACTCTCCTCTGTGTTTATGCTTTGCCTTTGGAATCTTGAGCAGACCAGCACTAGAGGATCTTAAGGCTCTATTTGGGACATATTTGGATAAGCAATATACATTTAAGTGCAAAGCCATTTAGTGCTTTAAAAACAAGTAAAATAACTTTAAAATCAACTCTAAAAGCCACAGGTAGCCAGTGTAAGGTAGCAAGGACAGGAAATGTGAGCTCTCATTTTTGTCCTGATCAGTATTCTTGCAGCTGCATTTTGAATATTCTGTAGTCTATTAATTGACTTTTTTGGATGTCCAGCAAAAAGAGCATTGCAATAATCAAGTCTGCTTGTGATAAATGCATGTTTTAGCTTTTTGGAATTTGATTGAGAGAGAGAAAAGGTCTTACTCTGAAAATGTTTCTTAAATGAAAGAATGCAGTTTTTGTCACTGAGTTAATGTGTGAATCAAAAATGACCCCCAAGTTCTTTACTTTTGTTTTAGATTTTATCCCAAGAGGGCAGAATTTATTTTCAAGTTTTTCCCTCTGAACGCCTGGACCTACAAGAAGAACCTCTGTTTTTTCCTCATTCAATTTCAGGAAGGTTTTGGACATCCAGCTAGTGATGTCTGATAGACAGTCAACCAATGTATTAAAAACATTGTCGTCATCTGGCCCTACAGACATATATAACTGTGTATCATCTGCATAGGTATGGAATTTTACACCATGTTTGCCAATAATTTTGCATATACAGAGTGAAGAGTAGAGGCCTAAGTATCGATCCCTGTGGAACTCTACAAGTAATCTCAGCCTTCTTCGAGACATGGTCACCTAGACAGACATAAAATGTGCTCCCTGTCAAATATGACTGAAACTATTTTAGCACAGCTTCTGAGAGACCAACCCAATTCATAAGGCGGTGCATTAGTATTTCATGGTCTATGGTGTCAAATGCAGCACTCAAGTCTAAAAGAATAAGAACTGATATATTATTATCATCAATACTCTGAGGTCATGAACTACCTTCACCAATGCGGTCTCTGTGCTTTAATTTGAGCGAAAACCAGGGTCATAATCAAATGGCCCTATTATGGACCTGCCCACATCCTGATCTATATCTCCACCCAGTCACATGTTCTGGTTGATGTACCTGACAAAGACCTTTGAGGTCGAAACGTTGTACCATTATATCACTTTGGGAGCAGAAAAAACAGTGTGTGGATATACTCTCTCTTCTTACTATTATTATCAGTTACTTATAGAAAACACAGTACATAAAGAAATCTCAACAAAAACATGTTTTCAACATACAAAAATGCCAAGATACTCACCCATACAAAGCACTGTCTATAAGCCTATAATTAAAACTTGCAAAATTTAGGCTTTTAAAAGTATTGACATCAATACTTTTGATATAAAAAAGGGGTGGGGCGGTGAATAAATAAATACATATAATAATGGCAAATATTTTGCCCTATTAAAACATTTTTTTAATCTTACAAAACTATCCAGGCATATGTTTTCCCAATTAATGTACTGTATGTCTGTGGGTTGCATAAAGTTTAGCACAATAGTACCATTTATTTTACAATGTAAAAATCATATTTGTGAACAATAATAATAATAATAATAATAATAATTTTATTCCAAACAGCACCCAAAGCACTGGATGCAGACAATTGTTCAAACACAATTTCAGGAGTAAAAGCTGAATAGCTAAATTTCTGTGATTTGCGTTTCACTTTCATGTGACACAAACTTGAATGACAACATTCTCAACATAGAATGAGACCATCTAACAGCTCATGATATTAGCTCTCCAACAACACCAAACATGACTTTACTGCATATTAGATTGGCTACGTAGTTTAGACAAAGACAAAGAAAGCGCATAATTTACGCACCGACATAGCCTACTATTCACCTCCAGGACCGGCAACAAAAACAGATATATTGTCTCAGAAACGTCAAAACAATCACAAACACCACTTCCAGCAGCAACTCAGTATTCCCTGGTGGTCTCCCATCCAAGTACTAACCAAGCCCACACCTGCTTAGCTTCAGCCTTTTGGCAGGAGCAGAGTGCATGGAGGTATGGCTGCTGATGAATAAAATGAAGTGGAACTGGTAAGAGCAGGTATCGTGGAAAGTCAGCTCTCATTAGTTTTTTATATTTTATTTTAATACTTCACAAACACATTTGATGAGTATATGAAGGGCAAATAACCTTAAAAATTCTCAACAAAAAAAAGAGAGAAAAAAAGAAACAGTTGATTGGGGAAGGCACAAGAAAATGTAGACAAAATACCAAAAATTACACAAACATATAAACAAAAGCATGTGCTTGTTATTTCTTATTATTTTGTAATAAGAAATAACAAAAATTACTTACCTCACACATTAGCATGTTACATAGGGCCATCACATGGGTCAGTGATGGCCCTATGTGGGAAGCCCTGGCAGGAAGACTGGTGGAGTGTTAAATTATTTAGTGATTTATTTATTTATTTATTTTATTTGCTGTCTGTAGTAGGTATTTGTCTTGAGATGGTTTGTTATAACCAAAAAGGTTTATTTGTGTGTTCAGCCTACAGATTACACCATTATATTGGAGAACTTTAAGTACCAACGTCAATATAATTCTCTCTGTTTTTCAGGCTTATCAGTGGTTTGCATCTTGTAGTGTACCCTCTGTAGTCCTGCTGGTGTAGTCTTCTACGTATGGTAGACTTTGATACATCTACACCTGCATCAAGGAGAGTGTTTTTGATCTGTTGGGCTGTTGTCAGGGGGGTTTTCTTCACCATAGAGACTATTCTGCGGTCATCCACTCATTGGCCAACAACAACTGAGTTCCATTTAATGTCCAAAACTGATTTTTTCATCGCAGTACGTTAATCCACACGATACGGTCTTATTTTTTTCAGTCCCTTTTCAATGGATAAACAGTTTTTACGAATTGGATCAGCTGTATCTGAAAGTATTTGGATATTCTGTAGATTCAGTATGGCAAAGAATGTGTCATTAGCTCAACTACACAAGCTGCTGGATCAACAAAAATCATTATTTAAAGAAGCCTTGCAACAGATGGAGAATAGTTACAAGAGGTTTGTAAAGACTATAATGGATAATACCAACATTAGTTTGGATGGCATTCTAAAAGATGTGGAAGACCTCAAAGTCAGTCTCCAATACACACAGAAGGATGTGGATCAACTCAAGGAGGCATGCAACAAAATCTCATCTGACGGTAAATCCTTTGAGGGTGATATCCATAAACTAGCTGAGTCCCTACTTACAATGGATTACAAATCAGGTTACCTTGAAGGACAGTCCAGACGCAATAATCTGGTTATTGATGGAGTTTTTGAGTCAGACAATGAAAAATGGGCTGACACTGAACAGAAAGTACTTAAATTATTCGGAGAAAAACTGGATCTGGACCCAACCCAAATAGAAATTGAGAGAGCCCATCGCACTGGAAAAGTGCCCAACAATGTCCAGTCAAACACTGGGAATGAATCTAGTTTGCCTGGAAGGAAAGTTGATAGGCCAAGGTCCATTGTAGTCAAATTCCTCAGGTTTAAGGACAAAGAAAGAGTCTTGTGGAATGCTCATAAACTCAAGGGGACTAAAATATTTATTAATGAAGACTATCCTGAGGCTGTGAGACAGAAGAGAAGGGAGCTGATACCTAAGATGCTGGAAGCCAGAAAGAACGGAGACTATGCAGTGTTAAGATATGACAAGCTCATCACTCGCCCTGGTCGTCAGAAAGAGAGAAGAACACAGAACTGTATATCAACAAAGAGCACTAACACGAACTGTAGGCAGGGGGCCATGTATGATTTTACCTTGATGCTATGATGAAATTACCAAAAAAAAGGCTTGTTAATGGCTCATCTGAATGTATGTAGTCTGCGGAACAAAATACATGAAATTGGTTGCCTAGTACAGTTATACAATATCCGCATTCTAACTATATCAGAAACCCACTTGGACTCATCATTTGAAAATGAGGAGATATCAATACACGGGTACAATATCTTTAGAAAGGACAGAAGTAGATTTGGTGGTGGTGTTGCTGTCTATATCCAAAGCCATATTCCAGCAGTATACAGGGCAGACCTAATAATCAGCAACATGGAGGCTCTATGGGTGCAAGTTCACCTACCCCAAAGCTAACAATGCTCTATTGATTGATAAAGAGCTGAAAGATTTGATGACTTTAAGAGACAATGCAAAAAAAAACAGTTAATAGAGTATGCAGTCTATCAGTTACAAGAATACTGTAAATTAAGGAATCTTGTGACTAAGTTAAATAAAAGTTTTAAAAAAAAGAATATTACAAGCATAGGATTAGTGAAGTAAAAAATGATGGGAAAAAACTATGGACTACAATGAATGAAATAATGGGCAGGGCATCTAACACGTCTATTTCATTTATCCAATCTAATGGAGCATTTATAACAAAATCATATGAAATCGCAAATTACTTTAATGACTTTTTCATAGGTAAGGTTGACAAACTCAGAAGCAACATGCAATCTAGTGATGGTGCAGTATCAAACAAATTAATTAGTAATGGCATAATGGAAAATAATAACCGCCACTTTGAGTTTCAGCAGATCAGCAGAGATGTGGTTATGGAAATGTTAATGTCACTACCCGACTGTAACCCTTCTGGCACAGATAATCTTGATGGTAAATTGCTTAAATTAGCGGCCACCTACGTCACTACTCCTATAGCCCATGTATTCAATAAATGTCTAATCCATGGGGTTCGTCCAAGTCTTTGGAAGGAAGCTAAAATCATTCCTCTTCCAAAAGATAAAAATAGTGCTTTTAATGGGCCCAATAGTCGCCCTATAAGTATTTTACCGGCACTGAGTAAATTAAATGAAAAAATTATCTTCAAACAAATTAAGGATTATTTCTCCAGCATTAAATTGATATCCAATACTCAGCATGCTTGTAGAGAAAGCCATTCTACATGTACTGCACTTGCAGAAATGACTGATGACTAGATAAAATACATTGATAATAGATGGTGGAAGCAGTCATGCTAGATTTTAGTGCAGCATTCGATGTAATAGATCATGGAAATTAGAGTGCTGTGGCTTTTCATGTACTGCAGTCTCCTGGATAAAGGACTACCTCACAGGAAGAAAGCAAAGAGTGTTCTTTAATGGCAGCTTATCTAATTCAAAGGACATACATTGTGGGATTCCACAAGGCAGTTGCCTGGGGCCTTTACTGTTTTCCATCTTCACCAATGATCTGCCTTTGTGTACAAAGAATACGAAGGTTGTGATGTATGCTGATGACACTACTCTGTACTGTGCTGCCACATCGGCCAATGAGCTTACTGCCACTTTAAATAATACACCTGACAGATGTATATAAGTGGGTCGAGCAATAAACTGGTACTTGATATTGCCAAAACAAAGTCTATTGTGTTCGGATAAAGACATTCGTTGGTAAACAAACCACAGTTAAACTTAGTAATAGGTACCACAATCATTCGACAAGTTAAGACAATAAAACTTTTGGGTCTCACAATTGTAAGCTCATTGTCTTGGTCCGATCACATAGACAACATCGTCTCTAAAATGGGTAGAGGGATTGGTATGACAAGAAAATGCTCATCCTATCTCACACCCACTATACTGAAACAAGTTATACATTCACTGGTCTTATCGCACCTTGAGTATTGCCTAGCCGTCTGGTCATCAGCAACAAAAAAAGATTTGCAAAAACTTCAGGTTGCTCAGAATAAAGCAGCCCAGTTGGCATTGGGCTGCTCCATTCATACTAGTACCATACAAATGCACTCATGCCTTTCATGGCTTTCGGTTGTTAAAAAGGCTTCTCTAAATCTCATGATGTTCCTTAGATCAGTAACAAGCTCTGATAGACCTGCTGGCCTTGCTGAACGGTTAGTAAGCGTATCTAAATATGGTTATGGCACAAGAGGCGCAAGCGATGGTCACCTACCACCACCCAAACCAAGAACTAACCTACTTAAACAGACCATCAGTTACAGATCAATCTCAATATGGAATTCACTGCCAAAGTATATAATTTCAAGTGTCAATAGCAGGTATACTTTTAAAAATCATGTAAAAAATAATCTGGCAAAAATGGCTGAATGACTGGACAGTACTCAAACCTACATGCACACATATGTAGCATACCCGCGCACACGTACATACACGCGGGCAGGCACACACACACACACATACACACACACACACACACACACACACATACTTACACATAAATACAACCTTCATGTCTGTAATCTGCACTCAGGTATTTATAATCACGGCTCAAATCTTTGAAGATGAACTCTAATTGTTATTAAATATATAAATTGATTTTTTTCTTTCTTTTTTACGTAAGGTGGCTTAACTTAGTTGTCCTTGTGTAAGCATCTGAACAGTGTATATATATCTCATAAAAAACATGTTTTCAACGACGAAAGAATGGAGGAAATATTGGGTAGCATTGCTTTGGAATACATCTTATTTAAGTTCGGTGAGGCAAGATAGCCTATATTGTTTGTAGTATCGTAACTTGTTGTCATTTTGATATCAATATTTTAATGGCAGGTCTGGACTGGTCTTGTATGTGTGAGTAACTTGGCATTTTTGTATGTTGAAAACGTGTTTTTTATGAGATATCATTTGAGAGTGAGAAATGTGAAGTGACCCTGTAAGAAACGGTTGTGGATTATGGCTATCCTTGTGTGAATTTGTACAGTCTGATGAGCGTGTACTGTCTAGCAGTTTCGGTTTGCTATAAGCCTATATGTAAAACAGTGGCTGTGACAAAGGGTGCCGTGGTGTAAGTGTAAACGCATCAGAAACGCAGGTGAAATATGGCCAGTGTATGTACTCACGGATTTGACGGCCATCCAATGAGGCTTGATTGACAAAAGAATCAGCAAGCCCATAGAATTAGAGCTCCCAAGGTCGCAACTTGCGTACCCTGCTGTCCTGCTCCGTTGTCTGTTATTTTGTGGAGATGCACTTTTAGTGTTTGTATGGTTTATAAGGCATTTTGATAGGCTTATCTGCAGGTGGGAATCCTCTTCGCTGTTTTGCTAAGCTAGAATCGGAAAACTTGATAGTGGGGAATAGGAGCAGACGCGCATGTCCCAGAAGGCTTTGCATATGAGAAAATAAGAACAGTGTGAAAGAAATTAGGATGAAATGATGAAATTGCGTAGTTGAAACAATATGTTTTTAGCAGAATGGGCATGTAGGTGAAGGTTGACATGATCACAGACTATAGTGCGAAGTAAATGAAGTGAGCATGAGCGAGCTTAGTTTCCTTATGGAATGGTATATATAACAGTCGCTATATAACATTAGCTGTTAAAGTGGTGGGTTAAGTAAAGTGTGAAAGCAATTACACTGATGTGCTTTTCTCATGTTCAGTACTAGTAGTTATAATTATGAGTGAGTCATGATTTTTAATGTAATGTTTTAATGGGGAGTTGCAGAATGTGCATACGTAGTAATTGTTTGTATGTGGCTAGATAGAGAACAGGCGAGGAAACATGAATGTAGAAACGTGGCGTTTGCTGATAAGAAGGTTTTGTACGGTAGCCAAGTGAAGAAAGATAGTGAGTAGAAATGGCACAGTCGTGAACTGGTGTAACTTTTTAATAAAAGGAATACATTTGCCGTCATGAAATGCATATGGGTGGCCATGAGTGAGTTTTGGTAAAGAAAATATAAAAGCTTAAGAAAACATTAGTGTAAAAGAGGAAATGATCTGCCTGAGGGTGAGGCGGGATTCAACCCTTCAACCGGAGGTTTACCAGTCTGTGACTTTGTTAGTGCAGCACCATGACATAGCTATGCAATGCGTGAAATATCATTAGCAAACCTGTCCGTGGTTTTAAAGAAGAACACAGGCCAGTAAGCACAGAAGAGTTCCCGTTGAATCCATATGGCTTTGCAATATTGTAGCCGGTTAATAACTGAACGTGCAGACGGTACGTCATAATGCAGTGTATACGTTTGGTGAACGGCGAGTAGATATGGTGCAAAAGCAATAATTGAGAAGTAGTAGGCATTATTAGTGAGGGTAAAAGCAGGTTGAAGAAACGTGTTCCTAGCAGGGCGTGAACCTAGGACCCAATGTTCCCAGGACAACGCAAAATCCCCTTAGTTTGGGGCTTTATTGTGTGGACATGTGAAGTTATTTATGAAATCTGTCTGTTAAAATGGGGTCAGAATGTACAGAATTTAATGTTTTTAAGGGGTGAGTGTCTGTGGCTGTTGTAGTTATTTCTGTGGGGAACCCTGAAAAGTGCCAAACTCTCGGTGCTGTATAGGTATGGGGCATGCCCCCCCAAGGCGTAACTTGGCGGGACGGCATACCTGCCATCCCAATATGTCTATGGAATCAACTGCACAGTAATATTGCTTTGACCCAACGTTCTCTGTCAGCACATTCAGCAATTTCATTTGTCCAGTCGGGAGCTGCGAATCGGGAGCCAATTTAAACGTCGTAATCACTGACGATCAAACGCCATTTTCAAATAAATTGTGTAAATGAACAGATTACACAAATACCACAACTTTTTTCTTCCCGCATAATTTACGAACCGACATATTATTCACCTTCAGGAGCGACAACAAAAAACAGAAATGCTGTCTCAGAAATGTCAAAGCAATACTGGTACATCAACGCCTTTGGATCATGCTTTTGATTGGATAATATATGTGACTCGCAGAATCATCGACCAATAGAAACATGCTTTTGACCCGTCGTCCATTTTGCTTTTGACACGCCCCGTACTCCGGTCTCCAGATACTCCCTACTCGAGAATAAGATTGTGGATCAGAGCTCACATTTCAGCCCTGAAATGCAAATAAAATAATAAAATAAAATGTCTTGTGGCGCATTTTGAATGAAATGAAGTGGAACTGGTAAGAGCAGGTAACATGGAAAGTCAGCTCTCGTTGGTTTTTATTATTTTTTTTAAATACTTCACAAACAAACATATTTGATGAGTATGCAAAGGGCAAATAGCCTAACCTTAAAAATTGTCAACAAAAAAAAAGTGAGAGAGAGAACAAAAGGAAAGCGTTGATTTGGGAAGGCACAAGACATACAGACAAAATACCAAAAATTACACAAACTTATAAACAAAAGCACATGCTTGTTATTTCTTATTATTTTGTAATAGAAAATAACAAAAATCACTTACCTCACACATTAGCGTGTTACATAGGGCCATCACTCAGGATGTTAAAGGGTCAGTGACTATGGCAGGGAGACTGGTGGAGCGTTAAATTATTTATTTATTTAATTTGCTGTCTGTAGTAGGCTATTTGTCTTGAAATGCTTTGTTATAATCAAAAAGGCTTATTTGTGTGTTCAGCCTACAGGTTAGGCTACACCATTATATTGGATAACGTTAAATCCCTACATTATAATTCACGAGTTGTTGAATAGGCCTGCTATATGTAGGCTATGTGCTAAAATTTGGCAAAGATCTACATGGATTAAATATTTGTTTCTTCTGCATAACTTATTAAATACCGTGACTGATGCAGCTAAGAAATAGTATAAATATATAAAACTCCGCCCATCGAACATTCAGTTCAGCCAGTAAATAAGGAAATGCGGTCCAAAAGAGAAACTGAAACTTAGCGGTCATTTTAAAAACGGAGGAGAAAGAATCCCCAGAAAAAAAGGAATTAAATTAAATGTAAAAAACGGAGTAAACAGTCTGTTGTGGAGTGGAACTGAGGTAAGAGAAGATGAAGGTAAAGGGATGCGAGAAGGAATGGGAATCTGCATTAATCCGCGTAATTCAGAAACACTGACAACTGCAACTGGCAATAAAATGGTGTGTTTAAGGCGTAGCCTGATAAGCTAAGAGCTCACATACCGAATAGAGTCCGAACATACCATTTAGACCAGAAAGTAATATTGAAATAACCTTCAAGAAATTTTACTTCAGTAGCCTATTTTTGATATTCCATGACCAATTCTACCTCGTGAGGAGGTAGCCTAGCGAGTCGGAGGTCACAGGACTTGTCGCTTGTTGTTGACATTTTGACGCTGCAGTATAAACCCGGATTTTGTTTTTAATTAAACAATCAAGAGGTTGTTACTTATTCTTTTATGTTTTATAAAAAATAATTCCCATTACTAAATCAAATTAATTGGTTTGCAATATTGAGGCAAAATACAGTGGAGTGATTATATTAGGCAGAGATTACTGTAGGCCTATATTTCATTTCATTTCAACTTTATCCAAGACTCATCTTAAAAAGAGGTCCATAGCAGGTAAAATAGACAATACAGATAATGGCACATATGTTATCATCTTACTTATAGTTGGACACCATCCCAAACCCGGACATATGCTCCCCTGCGGCGTTTGTCCCGTCCTGTTCATTTAGGGGTGGGGGGGTGGGGGGGAGTAGGTGTCCGATATTTAGGATGATTGAACTACCTTTCTGAGAAATGACATGTCCATCCAAACATATATGGACATATTAGGATGACTTTAATAAACATTACCCTGTTCGAGTGAATAAAATGACCGAATTCGGCACTGGATGGCGATATCGCGACAGTTTACTGTCTACTGTCGCAGGCTGACTGGGGGTGTCTGTCTATGGGCAGACTAGCAGTGCGGCTAGGCTAACCGGCGAAGGTCTTCTAGTTTTCCCACTAGGAAAAAAAATAAGGTTAGCTGACCTTACAATTCATATATGTATGTGTTTGTGACAAGTGGTGCTATGGGTAATGGCTGCTTCCTACTTGCTAAGAGTCATAATTTAAGTGGTGATATCTGGAATTCACGTTTTAGATAGTCAAAACTGAATTGTAGATATCTTTAATTGGAGTTACATAGAACTTCATGGCGAAACTAGTCAAAATCTAATTAGAGATATCTTAAATTAGCGTTTTGACTAGTCATAAATTAATGACAAATATCTGTAATGTGAAACCGCACAAGTTAAAATGGCTTGCCATTTTTGGCTAGTAATATCTTAGATTCAGTTATCCAAAAAAGATCATTTAGATATTGTCAGGATTCTGCCCTTTTCTGTTTCTGTTTTTTCCTTTTCTGGGCCGCCAGATGGCGGTACTTCAGTTTGTATTTCAGTTTGCTCACTCTAGTTCAGAGGTGGGTAACCCGGCTTCAAAGAGTAAAAAGACTGACCATGCATTTGCTCCAGCACCATGCACTAAACCAGCTGATCACAATAATTAGTTCTCCCATCATGCTGAAGAGTTATGCTAATTAGAATCAGCTGGTTTAGTGCATGGTGGTGGAGCAAATGCATTGTCAGTCTTTTTACTCTTTGAAGCCGGGTCACCCACCTCTGCTCTAGTTACCCCTGTGTTAATTGTATTATTGTTTTCAGTTATTCTGTCATTGTTTTTCTTTGTGTCTCGTTATCCCTCCCTGCTCTGGCTTGATTGTTCACCTGTGTCTTGTTATCGTTGTGGCTATTTAAGTTATCTGTTTTCCTGACTTGGGTGCTGGTTCATTGTGTTTCTGCCTGAGAGTATCTGCCTGTCTGTTTCTGCCCGTGTTTCGGTCTGTGAGTTCTGCCGTGCTTGAGTTCTGCTGTTTTTGTTTTTGAAAGTGC
This sequence comes from Anguilla anguilla, assembly GCF_013347855.1. NCBI lineage: Eukaryota > Metazoa > Chordata > Actinopteri > Anguilliformes > Anguillidae > Anguilla > Anguilla anguilla. The sequence continues at coordinate 420,997 of NC_049219.1, read as the reverse complement.
CCTGTGTGGCCTTGTTTTTGTTCCCTGTTTTCTGTTACCTGTATGAGAGTAAATTCTTTGGTTGGATTTGCCTTTTTGGAGTTCCTGGTGTTTTTCCCACTCTGCGTTTGGGTCCTGGTCCCCCGTTACCTGACATATCTTCAATTGTGAGGAATGAAATATCTAACTGAAATTATGACTAAATCAGAACTAATGTGGAGATCTCTATTTCGAGTTATGACTAGTCATGATTGAAATGGTGATGCAGTATTTGGAATTCATGTTTTGGATCGTCTAAATTGAATTGTAGATATCTTAATTGGAGGTCCCATAACTGAATGGTGAAAGTAGCTTCAGTCTTCCTAGCAAAATGTAATTTGAGATATTAAACGTTTTTTGATGAGTGAAAATGCAGTTAGAGATCTTAAATTAGCTCTTTGACTAATCAAATCAGTTACAGATTCCTGTAATGTGAATCTGGTCAGACTTAAATGTTTGTGACACCGCTTTAATTAGCACTAAACGGGCACAGAAAACAAACTGAGATTGGGGGAACTGGCGCCCTCTAGTGTGACAATTGGATTCAGGTAGGGTTGTTATTTCCCAAAAATATATAAAAATAATTGGCACCCCTAAAGATTCTTATAAATAAAATAAAATCATACTAAATCTACATCAATATTAAGAGAAACTCTTGTGGCCTTTCATGGCTTCCTGTTTCACTGGTGGATTAAACTGAGAACCTGCTTGTGAAACTCATTTTTCATCTTCGCCACAGGAAGAAAAAGAACTGTCGACCGAAATGAAAATGGTTGCTGACCTTTGAAAATCAGGCAATGGATCAAAAAAATAAACTGAAGATGCTAGTTACTACTGTGAGGGCAATAATGAAGAAGTTTAAAACTGCTGGAGGGCAGCATGGTGTGTGTGTGGAGTTTGCATATTCTCATCCCATGTCTGCATGGGTTTCCTCCCACATTCCAAAGACATGCAGGTTAAGCTAATTGGAGACACTGAATTGCTTGAATGTATGAGTGTGTAAGTATATGGCGTGTGTGCCCTGTGATGGACTGGTGAACTGTTCAGGGTTTTTTTTCCTGCCTCTTGCCCAATGCATGCTGGGAGAGGCTCCAGCCCCCCTCAAAACCATGTCCAGGAATATGATGTAGGATGGATTTAAGGATGCATATACTGAAAAGAAAAATACGGTGGTGGATCTTTAATGTTATGGGGCTACTTTGCTCACACTGGTCCTGGGGCCCTTGTTAAGGAAAGTAGCATCGTGAACTCTACCCAAGTACCAGGACAATTTAGCCCTAAACCTGACTACCTCTGCCAGCAGACTGAAACTAGTGGATCTTTCAGCAAGACAATGACCCCAAATTCACGTTAAAATCCACAAATAAAAAGGTTAATGATGCAGAAGCATCATTGTGCAATGGCTACAACAGTCTAAAGACTGCTGAACTCCCTGAAAACCTGTGACTCAATTGAACAGCACAGCCCATAAGCACGGATCAACAAAGACATCAGGATCTGGAAAGATTGTGGGTGGAGGAAGAGTCTAAGATCCCTCCCAATGTGTTCTCTGGTCTTATGAGACGTTATGTAAAAAGACTCAGTGCCATTATCCCTGCGAGGGGAGGGTGCACACAGTACCAAATACAGGGGTGCCAATAATTGTGATGCACAATTTTTGTAAGGAAATATGAGAAATGTGTCATTTTGGTAGTTTCCATTATATCATTAAATATATTCCATATGTTGGACAATGAAAATATACCTCAGCACTGGTACTCCTTATATTGAACGGTCTTAGTAATTGTTATCATGGGTGCAGAATATTTTGGAAGGAATTGTATTACTGTACAAGTTTATGGCTCAGTTAAATTCCAGATTTGTCGCTGTCTGTTCTATGAGATTTGATGTATGTGTGTGTGTGTGTGTGTGTGTGTTATAACAAATTCAAACCAATTTAAACAGAATGAACACGCTATATTTATGGGAATCTAATCGAACGGAATTTATATATTACAACAGAGGCAACCAAACAACAAACAAACAACAAAAAAAAAAACAACAAAATAACGATATGACAAGTATTTGATCAGGAAAACATAAACCCAGGTACAATCATTACTCAACTGGCAATGTGAAATAGTAACTGATTGTCCGTTGAATAACAGTTAAAGTTGAAGTCAGAGTTTAGTTTAGTTGCCAGGTATCCACGAAACACAAATCAGAAAACGTGCCAAAAATAATAAGTCCCGAAACCAAAATTAATGCATAAGTGCAAAAATCTTCTTTCCTCTCCAAAAACAAATAATTAAGCAATGCATTGCATTCAAAGAAGCAAAAAAAAAAAAAAAACAACCCAAAAATCATCGGCTCACCCTCCTGATGCAGTAGAAGAGAATTCTTTTAAAACGTACGTTCAGCAGGTTACTCGTTTTCGTGTCTTGGAGCTGTGTTGAATAATTGTAGATTGAAAAAAATACAATCCAAACAAAAACGCCAACAAATCTCAGAATTCTTGATTATTTTCTGCTGACTCCCCTTTACTCCATTCTCCGTTGCTACCTCTTGCCCCCAATCTATTTCAAAAAACCTATCACCTGGCCCGTCACCACCTGTTTGCTGCTTGAGCGCAACTCTTAAAGGGCCGGCATACAAATTTGCGATACTTCGCAAAGGACTCATTATCGATACATACATTGAGTATATCAGTGGGATAAAATGCACAACTAACATAATATGGTGCGTACATATTTGAATGCACCAAACTTAATTAAATTACCTTTTTGTGTTACACGTTTACATTATGTGACCCTCACAGTGTATTATTATGTCTGTGCGTTATCATGTTCTTCTTGTGTGTATTTACAGGTCTGCCAATTTGGGTCAGAACCCACTTCTGAATCTGATCTGGTGTGTTCAGGTGTCCTGAGACAGGGGGCGCTATTTCTAAAATGAGTTCCTCAGAGGAGACCAAGACTGACGATGGAACCCACGGCCCTGCGAGAAAGAGGTAAAAATGCATGAATCAGAGAGTTAATGTGCTGTGAGTTAGAGCTGCAGTAAGAGGATGAGTTTAACTGGAAGCTCTGTCTCCATGTGCTGTGAGTTAGAGCTGCAGAAAGAGGATGAGTTTAACTGGAAGCTCTGTCTCCATGTGCTGTGAGTTAGAGCTGCAGTAAGAGGATGAGTTTAACTGGAAGCTCTGTCTCCATGTGCTGTGAGTTAGAGTTGCAGTAAGAAGATGAGTTTAACTGGAAGCTCTGTCTTTATGTGCTGTGAGTTAGAGCTGCAGTAAGAGGATGAGTTTAACTGGAAGCTCTGTCTCCACACGATGAGTTAGAGCTGCAGTAAGAACATGAGTTTAACTGGAAGCTATGTCTCCATGTGCTGTGAGTTAGAGCTGCAGTATGAACATGAGTTTAACTGGAAGTTCTGTCTCCATGTGCTGTGAGTTAGAGCTGCAGTAAGAGGATAAGTTTAACTGGAAGTTCTGTCTCCATGTGCTGTGAGTTAGAGCTGCAGTAAGACGAAGAGTTTAACTGGATGCTCTGTCTCCATGTGCTGTGCATTAGAGCTGCAGTTAGACGATGAGTTTAACTGGAAGCCCTGTCTCCATGTGGTGTGAGTTAGAGCTGTAGTAAGAGGATGAGTTTAACTGGAAACTCTGTCTCCATGTTTGTTCACAGGGTCCGGGTAGAGAGGGCAGGGTCACCTGTACCCAGCTGTCTGTCTATGAAGAATGATAACTCATTGCTTCATCCAATTAACTTCAGAGGAGAGTTCACAGGTGATCAAAGGTAATGAAACAAGTTCATACAGACACTACGGTTGAATAAAACTTAAATCTCAGTGGCGACTTTTTGGTTTAGTGGGGTGTATGATAGCACATTCTCGTCAACATGTGTGTATTAACTCATTTTAAAGTGTCATGATGTGTTTTATATCACATTCGGATGTGCTGTGAGTTAGAGCTGCAGTAAGAGGATGAGTTTAACTGGAAGCTCTGTCTCCATGTGCTGTGAGTTAGAGCTGCAGTAAGAAGATGAGTTTAACTGGAAACTCTGTCTCCATGTGCTGTGAGTTAGAGCTGCAGTAAGAGGATGAGTTTAACTGGAAGCTCTGTCTCCATGTGCTCTGAGTTAGAGCTGCAGTAAGAGGATGAGTTTAACTGGAAGCTCTGTCTCCATGTGCTGTGAGTAAGAGTTGCAGTAAGATGATGAGTTTAACTGGAAGCTCTGTCTCCATATGCTGTGAGTTAGAGTTGCAGTAAGAAGATGAGTTTAACTGGAAGCTCTGTCTTTATGTGCTGTGAGTTAGAGCTGCAGTAAGAGGATGAGTTTAACTGGAAGCTCTGTCTCCATGTGATGTGAGTTAGAGCTGCAGTAAGAACATGAGTTTAACTGGAAGCTATGTCTCCATGTGCTGTGAGTTAGAGCTGCAGTAAGAACATGAGTTTAACTGGAAGTTCTGTCTCCATGTGCTGTGAGTTAGAGCTGCAGTAAGAGGATGAGTTTAACTGGAAGTTCTGTCTCCATGTGCTGTGAGTTAGAGCTGCAGTAAGACGAAGAGTTTAACTGGATGCTCTGTCTCCATGTGCTGTGAGTTAGAGCTGCAGTAAGAGGATGAGTTTAACTGGAAGCCCTGTCTCCTTGTGCTGTGAGTTAGAGCTACAGTAAGAGGATGAGTTTAACTGGAAGCTCTGTCTCCATGTACTGTGAGTTAGAGCTGCAGTAAGAAGATGAGTTTAACTGGAAGCTCTGTCTCCATGTGCTGTGAGTTAGAGCTGCAGTAAGAGGATGAAATTAACTGGAAGCTCTGTCTCCATTTACTGTGAGTTAAAGCTGCAGTATGAGGATGAGTTTAACTGGAAGCTCTGTCTCCATGTACTGTGAGTTTGAGCTGCAGTATGAGGATGATTTTAACTGGAAGCTCTGTCTCCATGTGCTGTGAGTTAGAGCTGCAGTAAGAGGATGTGTTTATCTGGAAACTCTGTCTCCATGTGCTGTGAGTTATGGCTGTAGTAAGAGGATGAGTTTAACTGGAAGCTCTGTCTCCATGTGCTGTGAGTTAGAGCTGCAGTTAGAGGATGAGTTTAACTGAAAGCTCTGTCTCCATGTACTGTGAGTTAGAGCTGCAGTTAGAGGATGAGTTTAACTGGAAGCTCTGTCTCCATGTGCTGTGAGTTAGAGCAGCAGTAAGAGGATGAGTTTAACTGGATGCTCTGTCTCCATGTTTGTTCACAGGGTCCGGGTAGATAGAGCAGGGTCACCTGTACCCAGCTGTCTGTCTATGAAGAGTGATCATTCAATGCGTGATCTAATCAACTTCAGAGGAGAGTTCACAGGTGATCAAAGGTAATGATACAAGTTCACAATGACACTATTGTTGAATTAAACTTAAATTTAATTGCCAACTTTCAGGTGTAGTGAGGTGCAGGATAGCATGTTCAGGTCCACATGGGTGTATTAAATAATTTAAAAGTGTCATGATGTGTTTTAGGCCTTGTCCACACGTATACAGATTTTTTTAAAACGTAGTTTTTTCCCTCCGTTTTGGCCTCCCGTCCACACAAAAATGGCGTTTTAAGTCACTGAAAACGAAGCTTTTTGAAAACGCCTTCCAAGGTGGAGATTTTTCAAAACTCCGGTTTCTCTGTCTTCGTGTGGACAAGAAAAACGGAGCTTTATGAAAATGCTGACGTCATGACGTCAACTCGCGCATCTGTTACCATGGCAATTGGTGTATTGCGCATGCGGCAATCGTTTTAGCGTTCTCGTGTGGAGGGAGATATTTTTTAAAACACCGGTCGTGTGGATGGGATTTTTTTTTTTTTAAACGGAGGGGTAAATAACTACTTTTTCAGATTAATCCGTATACCTGCGGACAGGGCCTTATATCAGACTCAGATGTGCTGTGAGTTAGAGTTGCAGTAAGAGTATGAGTTTAACTGGAAGCTCTGTCTCCATGTGCTGTGAGTTATAGCTGTAGTAAGAGGATGAGTTTCACTGGATGCTCTGTCTCCATGTGCTGTGAGTTAGAGTTGCAGTTAGAGGATGAGTTTAACTGGAAGCTCTGTCTACTTGTGCTGTGAGTTAGAGCTGCAGTAAGAGGATGAGTTTAACTGGAAGCTCTGTCTCCATGTGCTGTGAGTTATAGCTGTAGTAAGAGGATGAGTTTAACTGGAAGTTCTGTCTCCATGTGCTGTGAGTTAGAGTTGCAGTAAGAGGATGAGTTTAACTGGAAGCTCTGTCTACTTGTGCTGTGAGTTAGAGCTGCAGTAAGAGGATGAGTTTAACTGGCTGCTCTGTCTCCATGTGCTGTGAGTTAGAGCTGCAGTAAGACGATGAGTTTAACTGGAAGCTCTGTCTCCATGTGCTGTGAGTTATAGCTGTAGTAAGAGGATGAGTTTAACTGGAAGTTCTGTCTCCATGTGCTGTGAGTTCGAGCTGCAGTAAGAGGATGAGTTTTACTGGAAGCTCTGTTTCCATGTACTATGAGTTAGAGCTGCAGTAAGACGATGACTTTAACTGGATGCTCTGTCTCCATGTGCTGTGCATTAGAGCTGCAGTAAGAGGATAAGTTTAACTGAAAGCTGTGTCTCCATGTACTGTGAGTTAGAGCTGCAGTAAGAGGATGAGTTTAACTGGAAGCTCTGTCTCCATGTGCTGTGAGTTAGAGCTGCAGTAAAAGGATGAGTTAAACTGGAAGCTCTGCCTCCATGTGCTGTGAGTTAGAGCTGCAGTAAGAGGATGAGTTTAGCTGGATGCTCTGTCTCCATGTGCTGTGAGTTAGAGCTGCAGTAAGAGGATGAGTTTAGCTGGATGCTCTGTCTCCATGTGTTGTGAGTTAGAGCTGCAGTAAGAAGATGAGTTTAACTGGATGCTCTGTCTCCATGTGCTGTGAGTTAGAGCTGCAGTAAGAGGATGAGTTTAAATGAAAGCTCTGTCTCCATGTCCTGTGAGTTAGAGCTGTCGTAAGAGGATGAGTTTAACTGGAAGCTCTGTCTTCATGTGCCGTGAGTTAGAGCTGCAGTAAGAGGATGATTTTAACTGGAAGCTTTGTCTCCATGTTTTGTTCACAGGCTTCGGGTAGAGAGGGCCGGGTCACCTGTACCCAGCTGTCTGTCTATGAAGAGTGATCATTCAATCCCTCCTCCAATCAACTTCAGAGGAGAGTTCACAGGTGATCAAAGGTAATTATACAAGTTCACATTGACACTATTGTTGAATTAAATTTAATTGCCAACTTTCAGGTGTAGTGGGGAGAAGGATAGCACGTTCAGGTCCACATGGGTGTATTAAATCATTTTAAAGTGTCATGATGTGTTTTAGGCCTTTTCCACACGTATATGGATTTTTTAAAAACGTAGTTTTTTCCTTTTGTTTTGGCCTCCCGTCCACACGAAAATGGCATTTTAAGTCACTAAGAACTAAGCTTTTTGAAAACGCCTTCCAAGGTGGAGATTTTTCAAAACTCCGGTTTCTCTGACTTTGTGTGGACAAGAAAAACGGAACTTTATGAAAACGCTGACATCATGACGTCAACTCGCGCATCTGTTACCATGGCAATTTGTGTATTGCGCATGCGGCAATCGTTTTAGCGTTCTCGTGTGGAGGGAGATATTTTTTAAAACACCGGTCGTGTGGTTTTTTTTTTTTCTTTTTTTAAACGGAGGGGTAAATAACTACTTTTTCAGATTAATCCGTATACCTGCGGAGAGGGCCTTATATCAGACTCAGATGTGCTGTGAGTTAGAGTTGCAGTAAGAGTATGAGTTTAACTGGAAGCTCTGTCTCCATGTGCTGTGAGTTATAGCTGTAGTAAGAGGATGAGTTTAACTGGAAGCTCTGTCTCCATGTGCTGTGAGTTAGAGCTGCAGTAAGACGATGAGTTTAACTGGAAGCTCTGTCTCCATGTGCTGTGAGTTAGAGTTGCAGTAAGAGGATGAGTTAAACTGGAAGCTCTGTCTACTTGTGCTGTGAGTTAGAGCTGCAGTAAGAGGATGAGTTTAGCTGGATGCTCTGTCTCCATGTGCTGTGAGTTAGAGCTTCAGTAAGAGGATGAGTTTAACTAGAAGCTCTGTCTCCATGTGCTGTGAGTTAGAGCTGCAGTAAGAGTATGAGTTTAACTGGAAGCTCTGTCTCCATGTGCTGTGAGTTAGAGCTGCAGTAAGAGGATGAGTTTAACTGGATGCTCTGTCTCCATGTGCTGTGAGTTAGAGCTACAGTAAGAGGATGAGTTTAACTGGAAGCTCTGTCTCCCTGTGCTGTGAGTTAGAGCTGCAGTAAGAGGATGAGTTTAACTGGAAGCTCTGTCTCCCTGTGCTGTGAGTTAGAGCTACAGTAAGAGGATGAGTTTAACTAAAAGCTCTGTCTCCATGTGCTGTGAGTTAGAGCTGCAGTAAGAGTATGAGTTTAACTGGAAGCTCTGTCTCCATATGCTGTGAGTCAGAGCTGCAGTAAGAGTATGAGTTTAACTGGATGCTCTGTCTCCATATGCTGTGAGTTAGAGCTGCAGTAAGAGGATGAGTTTAACTGGGAGCTCTGTCTCCATGTGCTGTGAGTTAGAGCTGCAGTAAAAGGATGAGTTTACCTGGAAGCTCTGTCTCCATGTGCTGTGAGTTAGAGCTGCAGTAAGAGGATGCGTTTAACTGGAAGTTCTGTCTCCATGTGCTGTGAGTTAGAGCTGCAGTAAGAGGATGAGTTTAACTGGAAGCTCTGTCTCCATGTGCTGTGAGTTAGAGCTGCAGTAAGAGGATGAGTTTAACTGGAAGCTCTGTCTCCATGTGCTGTGAGTTAGAGCTGCAGTAAGAGGTTGAGTTTAACTGGAAGCTCTATCTCCATGTGCTGTGAGTTAGAGCTGCAGTAAGAAGATGAATTTTACTGTATACTTTGTCTCATGATTTGTTCACAGAATCCACTGCTCACAGGTGTCCAACCATATTGTAAAGAGGAGTTCAGAGAAACTGTTGTCAACACAGGTATTATTTATGTATTTTCATATTTTAATTTTTGCTTGTGTGATTGTCTTGTACTGTACACTGCATTTCCTTTGAATATGATCGCATGACAAAAAATGAATTATTACCCTTTAATTGATAAGATTGAATATGTAATCAGGTTTTTTAATTTTGTAGAGTGCTACCTGGCCCTCCTGGGCTCACAGAAAGATCCAAATTCTTTTTTAGGTCCCAAACACAATGGCAGAGTAAGACTCCAAACAGAGTGTTTGAAGCATGCAGTTTATAGTCTGAATTTTCCAAATGTATCGCACTGAGAAACTGATTTATTCTATGGGAACTCTTGATTTATCACAAGTAGTGTCTCTACAAAACCACACAATAAAATGTCCAGTGTTAATTCAATTCTTTTAACAGATAATGTTTCATCCCACTCTGCAATGTGGGACCAAAAGTTATCTGTTAAGAGTTGAATTAAAACACGACATTAACTGGACATTTTACTGTGCATTAATCGGGGATAAAAGGTGCACTTCAGACTTGAGGCTTTGGACCTTCTGCATGTATTCTGTTTAAAAGTATCTGTCCCCGTTCTGGCCTTCCTATAAGAGAAAACATGAGACATATTGCAAGAATCTGATTGTTTCAATGGCTCTCATACAGCACACCTCTTCATGTGTTTACTTCACACACTGATACAGCACACCTCTTCATGTGTTTATTTCACACTGATACAGCACACCTCTTCATGTGTTTATTTCACACAGTGATACAGCACACCACTTCATGTCTTTATTTCACACAGTGATACAGCACACCTCTTCATGTGCTTATTTCACACTGATACAGCACACCTCTTCATGTGTTTATTTCACACTGATACAGCACACCTCTTCATGTGCTTATTTCACACAGTGATACAGCACACCACTTCATGTGTTTATTTCACACAGTGATACAGCACACCTCTTCATGTGTTTATTTCACACTGATACAGCACACCTCTTCATGTGTTTATTTCACACAGTGATACAGCACACCTCTTCATGTGTTTATTTCACACACTGATACAGCACACCTCTTCATGTGTTTATTTCACACTGATACAGCACACCTCTTCATGTGTTTATTTCACACAGTGATACAGCACACCTCTTCATGTGTTTATTTCACACTGATACAATACACCACTTCGTGTTTATTTCACACACTGATACAGCACACCTCTTCATGTGTTTATTTCACACTGATACAGTACACCTCTTCATGTGTTTATTTCACACTGATGCAGCACACCTCTTCATGTGTTTATTTCACACTAATACAGCTGACCAGCAGCCCTGTGAAGCAGAAGGATCTCGCTGACACACTGGAGAGAGATGAGCAGCACAGTAAGAGTTTTCACTCATTGCTACTGTGTGTCCATTTGAATGCTCAAATGAGCTTAGCAATCAAATATAACAGAGTACAATGTTTTGTAATGTTTTGTTTATTTATAGGATCTACACTTTCATAATAGTGTTTTACATCAACAGTCTTGCATATGGAAAACATCACACACTACATGTGCACAAAGGTGTTTAAATTAAAATATTGCATCCAGCAGTGATTATGGGGCAAGCAAATGCACATGAGATTAAATGTCCCTGAAAGAGATTCAGATCTGGTCTGAGTTTTTATCCAGGATTAATGAGCACTGAGCATAAAAATGATAAGATGATTAAATTACTACATGACCCATGAAGACCATATTTACCACATCACACTATGAAAAATCAAGAAATTGAATGTGATAAAGGAATTGAATCCTTTTTCATTGTTTGATATGTTTTCATTTTGCCTGTAGAACAGACTGTGAGAAGTGTGTAACACCTTAAGATGTGTGTGAACCATTGTAAAAATGGACCGCATATGTATTTTTTATTATCTGTTCTGTTATTTTAAACGTTGTTTCTCATATTTCCTCTCCTCAGATGAATTCAAAGAAAGAGCCCAGCAGGCACTGAAAACTCATCTGAAGAAGAGGTTTGAATGCATATTTGAAGGTTTAGCAAAGCAGGGCAACCCAACCCTCCTCAATGAGATCTATACAGAGCTCTACATCACAGAGGGGGGAAGTGGGGGCGTTAATGATGAACACGAGATCAGACAGATTGAGACAGCATCCAAGAGACAAACCACACAGGAGACTGCAATCATCTGCAATGACATCTTTAAGCCTTTACCTGGACAAGAGAGACCCATCAGAACTGTGCTTACAAAGGGCATCGCTGGCATTGGGAAAACCGTCTCTGTGCAAAAGTTCATTCTGGACTGGGCAGAAGGAAAAGCCAATCAGGACATTGATTTGATCTTCACTCTTCCTTTCCGAGATCTGAATCTGAAAAAGGAGAGAGAATTTAGTCTCATGAAACTTCTGCAGCACTACTTTCCGCAACTGAAAGAGATCAAAAGTTTTGAAGATGAAGTCAAAGTTGTGTTCATCTTTGATGGTCTGGATGAGTGTCGACTTCCTCTAGATTTCCAAAGCAATAAGATCTGCTGTGATATAACAGTGTCATCATCAGTGGATGTGCTGCTGACCAACCTCATTCTGGGGAATCTGCTTCCCTCTGCTCTCCTCTGGATCACCTCCCGACCAGCAGCAGCCAATCAGATCCCTCCTCAGTGCGTCCACCAGGTGACAGAGGTACGAGGGTTCAATGACCCACAGAAGGAGGAATACTTTAGGAAGAGAATCAGAGATGAGACAAAGGCCAGGAGAATTATCTCACACGTGAAGTCATCCAGGAGTCTGCACATCATGTGTCACATACCAGTCTTCTGTTGTATTTCTGCCACTGTACTGGAGACAATGTTGGGTAAAGAGAGTGGAGATCTGCCCAAAACTCTGACTGAAATGTACACACACTTCCTGCTCATTCAAACTAATGTGAAGAATGAGAAGTATCATGGCAATGGTGTGACAAATCCGAAAATCTCAGAGTCAGATACAGAAATCATCCTGAAACTGGGGCAGCTGGCTTTTCTACAGCTGAAAAAGGGCAATCTGATATTCTATAAAGAGGACCTGAGAGAGAGTGGCATTGATGTCAGTGAAGCTTCAGTGTACTCTGGGGTGTGCACAGAGATCTTTAAAGAGGAGTGTGGGTTGGGTGAGGAGAAGGTCTACTGCTTTGTGCATCTGAGCATTCAGGAGTATCTGGCTGCCTTGTTTGTGTTTCATTCATGTGTGAATGAGAACAGAAATGTACTCGGGGCAGAAGAATTAAAACTTCGCAGTGACGTAGTGCAGCTGTCTGAGTTACACAGGACTGCAGTGGATCAGGCCTTAGAGAGTAAGAATGGACACCTGGACCTTTTCCTCAGATTCCTTCTAGGCCTCTCTCTGGACTCCATTCAGACTCTATTAGGAGGAATACTGACACAGACAGGAAGCAGATCACCTGTACCAGATCCACAGACACAGACAGGAAGCAGATCAGAGAGCATTGAGCACACAGTATTGGACATAAAGTTCAGGATCAAAGTGGAATCTTCAGCAGAGAGGACCATAAATCTGTTCCACTGTCTCAATGAACTTTATGACAACTCTCTAGTGGAGGAAATCAAGAATTTCCAGAGATCAGGAGAACTCTCTAATGAAAAGCTGGAACCACACCAATGTTCAGCCCTGGCCTTTATGTTACTGATGTCAGAGGAGATCCTGGATGAGTTTGACTTGACGACCTACAAAACATCAGCAGCAGGTTATCAGAGGCTGGTACCAGTAGTCAGGCACTGCAGGAAGGCCATGTGAGTATGGTGTAATAATTAAAGTAGATAATGACAGCATGTTTTATAAACACTTCATAGTTAAAGTGAAAATAGAATACAATAAAATTGTCAGGGAAGTGAGAATTATGATTTTTGAGTCAAGCTATTTTAACAGATTGTGCCCTCATTTAATGAATACAGAAGGAGCATCAAATGTAACATGTAACACTTATCCAACATGTAAAATGTATTTTATTAGATTTAATTTACATATTAAAATTAAAGATACCAGTTATTAAATACATCATGAATTCCTTGTTAGGCAAACCAATGTGATGGATCAATAATGGTCCAAACATGCAACTCACTGATTTAAATGAAGAGACGTATAGTGTGTTACGGTATTAAGACGAACATATTCCCCATCAAATAAAAAAATACATGCTACACTTCCTTTACACAAATTTAGACACGGAAAATAGGGGACTCAGAGGGGGAACCCATCTGCCGCGGGCAGGCACCTGTTTGTTATGGAGTGGCAGGAGGCGGGGGTGTCGAGCTGGTCTAGGGCTGGAGCTCCGGCCCGGGGGGGGTGCTCAGAAAAGCCGAGGAAAACGAGGAAAAAAAACGTTGTTAGGGGATTCAAATGGTAGATTAGCAAGCAGAGCAGAAGAAACAGAGGTGCCCACGTGCGATAAGGAAAACCCCATCAGAATAAGGCTATGGCAGCATAGCTAAGGGAAACAGAGGCAGGGGCCAACGCAGCCATGAGGGCAGGCTTGAGACAGTCATCACCAGACCATGACCAGTTCAGCTTAACACAGCACTACCAATGATGATCCAGTGACAGCAGTAACCTCTCAGTCTACCAGAGACTCTATAACTATGCCCGCCACCCACTCCTGCCCCTGAAATATAAGAGAGACTAAAAATATATGTTTTGAGCCTAGCTTTACATAAGGCGATGGTGTCTGCGCCCCGAACATGGGCAGGCAACTTGTTCCAAGTGTTTGTGAGGGAATATAAGGAAGAAATAAATCATTTAAGTACAAAGGGGCAAGCCCATGTAAGGCCTTAAAGGTAAGAAGTAGTATCTTATAGTCTATTTGGAATTTAACTGGCAACCAGTGAAGCGATGCTAACGCTGGGCTGATGTGCTCGAATCTCCTTGTTCTAGTGAGAATACGAGCTGCTGCATTTTGAATTAGCTGGAGCCCTTTCAGATAGGAATTTGCACATCCAGACAAAAGAGCATTGCAGTAATATAATCTTGAAGTAACAAAAGCATGACCTAGCTTTTCTGCATCATGTAAGGACAGTATTTTCTGAATTTTTGAAGTGTTTCTCAAGTGATGAAAAGCAACCCTGAACCAAGAGAGTGCCTGTCCAAGGAGGCCTGCAGGATTTTCAAGTCTATCCAAGGGGATGATCAACTGTGTCAAATACTGCACTTAAGTCTGAAAGCACAAGTACAGAGATGCAGCCATGGTCGGAAGCGAGGAGTAGGTCATTGAGTACTTTGACCAGGGCTGTTTCAGTGCTGTGAGAGGGTCTAAAACCAGATTGAAAAACTTCCAATATATGATTGGAGTGCAAAAAATCGGCCTTTTCTAGTATTTTAGAAAGAAAAGGAGGTTTGAGATAAGCCTGTAGTTAGACAGGTCATTCACATCCAAGTTTGGCTTCTTAAGAAGGGGTTTGATGGCTGCAAGTTTAAGAGTCTGTGGTATGTGTCCAGATGCTAAAGACACACTGACAATATGTAACATTGGTGTTCCAATCACTGGTAATAGCTCCTTGAAAAGCTTCATAGGGATAGGGTCTAGAAGACAAGTAGAAGATTTTTAGGAATTAACTATGGCATTAAACTCCATGAGATCTATTGGAGCAAAAGAGTTCAGATAGGCCGCCCGTCTTTCTGAAGATTCTTCTGAAGATTCTGCATCCAAGCGTTGTGCGGCCGGAAGAGCAGACCCTATATAAGGGGTGATAGGAGAACTTTGAATCTTGCCTCTGATTTTTATAATTTTGTCATCAAAGAAAGTCATGAAGTCATTGCTACTAAATGATATTGAGGCACATGGATCAACTTGATTCTTGGTCAGCCTGGCAGCAGTGTTAAACAGGTGCCTAGGATTGTTTCTATTTTCATCTATTAAAGTAGAAAAGTATGAGGAACGTGCTGTGGAGGGGGCATGTTTATAAGTTAGTAGACTGTCTTTCCAGTCCTGGAGGAATACCTGCAATTTAGTAGAACGCCATTTGCGCTCAAGTTGGCATGAAGCTTGTTTGAGAGCAGGAGTATGGTCATTGTACCAGGGTGCTAATTTCTTATAGCGGACTTTCCTCTTCTTAAGAGGTGCGATAGTATCCAGGGTCCTGGAAAGTACGTAATTTGTATTGTCTGTCGGCTGATCAATTGAGCTAATGCTTACATTTTTGTATGTGTTTGGGTGGGAGCCAAGAAAATCCCCACAGTGCACAAATGAGCCTGGGAGCTCATTAATAAAAGCATTTGCAGTCCTGGAGGAAAGCTTACAGATAAGGTAGAATGAAGGATCTGGTGACACATGACAGACTTGTGAAAGTTGGAAAGTAATTCAATAATGGTCTGATAGCACAGGGTTTTTAGGCATGACTGCTATATTTGCTATTTCTGTATCATAAGTTAAGACCAGATCAAGAGTATGGTTATGAGAATGTGTGGACTGATGTATATGTTGATCGAAGCCAATAGATTCAGTGATAAACAAGAGTGCTGATCTGAGAGGATCACTTTCACTATCCATGTGAATATTGAAGTCCCCTACAATTACTGCTTTATCTGAATTAACAACCAGGCTGGAAAGGAAATCAGCAAACTCAAGTAAAAAGCCACTGTATGGCCCTGGTGGCCTGTATACAATTGCAAGGATAAAACTTACAGCTTTTTTTGTTCGGATGTGCAAAACTGAGTACAAGCAAGTTACATTTGAAGCCAGATTTCAAAGTAGCAAAAAGATTAGAATGATATACAGCAGCAACACCACCGCCACGACCCGTCAGACGGGGAACGTGAGTATAGCTGTAGCCAGGAGGGGTGGATTCATTTAAGGCAATATACAGTTTTAAGCCAAGTTTCAGTTACACATAAGGTTTCAACTTGGTGTTCAGTAATTAATTCATTTACAAGAGTTGCCTTAGGGGCTAGTGATCTGATATTAATTAATCCAATTTTTAGCTGAGTTTGGTCAGCCGCATTATTAGTAGAAATACAAGGTCTGATTTTTGCAGATTAGCCATACAAACACCCCTATGGTCTTTATTGAACTAACATTTGTCCTTAACTTTGACTTGGACAAGTAAACACAAGTGTTACACTTATTCTTATCTAACTCAGTTTGGTAAAGTAGTTCGAACTGTGTTTGTGTAGAAAAAAAATCCCTCCTTTTAAATGTCATTCAGTTAAGGACAAATGTTGATTGAATCAAATCCATGTTTTTCAAAAGGGGGGAAGAGCCCCCCTTTCACCCCTAGTCCATGCATAGATAATTTGTGAGTGAGAGATGACCAGAGAGAGCCTGCTCAGCCTGTACCCCTCTTGTATTGTTCATGAAGATGAGATATTTTTTCAACATTATGATTAATGTAATGCTGGGTTTGGTTTGGGAGAGGCAAGTGTGGTTATGAATGAAATGTTTGTGTTACTGTATTGTGCGATTAGGTCAGGCAGTAAATGCACCATGTTACAAGGCTAGTAGTGCCACCCTGGTCTCTGCTTTATTCTGGTGTAGGCTGACCCAGAATCCTATAGACAGAGTGAAAACAGGAAGGTAGAGGAATTGTAGGATATAATGGGTGTCAGGGTGAGGTCTTCTCAGGGGACTGTTAAAGTGCCTGTTTTTGAGGTAATTCTGTGGCTTATCTCAGGCTAAAGTCTGGCCAGTACAAGGTTCTGAAGTTTCCTAAAGTCTGGTAAAAGCTAAATGGTGGCTCCTTGGACAGCACCATCAAATGTATCACTATTCCAAAATGAACTCAAAGGCATCATTAACAGTTCCTACATAGCTTTGGTTTCACTACCTGGTTATATGTAACACCAGCAGAACAGACAGACTGCACTACATGGTTATATATAACCTCAGCAAAACAGACAGACTGCACTACAGTACCTGGTTATATGTGAACAGATCACTTTTTTGCATTTTTGTTTCTAAAGTGAATCTGGCTTTTGCTGTGTATTGGCTTGCAATGCTGTGGGACGTTTCTCACAGTTACCAGCAAAAGTAAAGAAGCAGAGCCTAACTCACTATCCACTCTGAGAGATTTTATTTCTGAGTTATTTCTTGCATCTTTACTTTTGGTTGTATCTGTGCCAAATGTCAGAAGAAAGGGGGCCATTTGGGTAAAAATTTCATTTGTAGAACTGTCAGAGTTCTGTCCAACAGGACGTCTAATTCTCAGGCCCGAAGTGGTGCAAGTGCTAGCAAAGTCATTTTCCTCAGAGCATCACTAACTTTAAATCCTCAATATCACTCTTCATCACTCAATGCGATTACTGTTACATTGCACTTATCAGATTTTACAGGATATTGCGATATTTAATCATACAATAATATATAAACTCTCCTTACAGACTGAACAGCTGTGACCTCACAGAGAAGTCCTGTGAAATTGTGGCCTCTGCTCTTCAGTCATCAAACTCACCCCTGAGAGATCTGGACCTCAGCTACAATAACCTGGGTGATTCAGGAGTGAAGCTGCTCTGTGCTGGACTGATGAGCCCAAACTGTAAACTACAGAGACTGGGGTTAGTAGTGCTGTGCTCTGTGTGACCTTAACTAAATAGAATTGGTGATTATGGCTCTGTGCAGTGAAATATAGGGTTGCCAGGTTTATGGTTCCTGACCATAACATAAGGTTTTAGTGGAGTCTGTAGTATCAGGTCACAGGTGATGACTGAATGCTGAATGCATGATTGACATGATTGTAAAATATTGACCACTTCAGTACAGGAATATGTTTCACGTCTATCATAACATAACAAAAATAACATAACATAACATAACATAATGACGAGAATAGGCCATTCAGCCCAACATGCTCACCATTTTCCTACCTACCACTAGTGCTAGGTTTACCTACAAACTAGATAGTATCCAGCATTAATATCTTCCTCATTAATGATGTATTATTTCACCCACCCGTAACCCATCCGCTATTAATCAGAATGTTAATTTTTATGACTCGGCGCACCCGATCCGCAGATTAACCGTGGTGCCCGCTGATATAACTGCGATCCGCACATCACTAATACACACATGCCTTATTTTTATCCCCACCCGCATTCAGCGAAGAAGAATATCAGGGTCAGAGCCAATCAGAGGCAGAGTAGAGGCGGGTCTTCGCAGAATGTGGGTGGGAAAAAAAATAACACTACACACACAGAGAGACAGACCTGCTAAATGTCAGGCGCACCGGTGCGACCAATGAAAATGTTTAGTCGCACTTGACAGACTTTTGGTCGCATGTGCTCCCAAAATGGTCGCACTCTGGAGCCTTGATTTATACTCACTACTATCCGAGCATCCTGTTGGCTTTTTTACTGCAACAGCACAGTGCCTAGAACCTGAAAGGTTTTGATCAACTATTACTCCCAAAATTGAGCACATTCCAATGTCGTTCCTCCCGAAGTTGGGGTGACATGGCTCAGGAGGTAAGTGCGATTGCCTGGCAGTCGGAGGGTTGCCGGTTCAAACCCCACCCTGGGCGTGTCAAAGTGTCCTAGAGCAAGACACCTAACCCCTAACTGTTTTGGCGAATGAGAGGCATCAATTGTAAAGTGTTTTGGATAAAAGCGCTATATAAATGCAGTCCATTTACCATAAAGTAATCTAGCCTGATGTTTTTATTTCCCACATGTAGAACTTTACATTGAGCTGTATTGAGTTTCATTTGCCAGGTTTCCGCTGACTTCTGGATTCACTTCTGTCACATATTGCAGTGTTCATCCATCCCCATTATTCACTACCTGCTCTGCACTCTAATGAAATCCATACTTACACTAGGGCTACCGCGGTTACTGCATTACCGCGGAAACACAATCACGTGTTGACGACAGGGAAACTCAATGCTACAGGGCATAGGTGGCTTGCTGCCCTAGCCACGTACGATTTTGAAGTAAAATATCACCCTGAGAAGGTCAATGTCGAGGCTGATTTGCTTTCCCGAAACTGGACACTTTCACAGGGTGATGTGAAAGCGATTTGTGGTCGTGTGCATGTGCAGGAGTCTAGTGACAGTGATGTGCACTTGGCAGACAAACTAGGTGTTCCAGCAGAAGGTGTTCCTGAGCTGTATGCTTTTGCAACTCATCTCAATTTTGGTCAGCTAGAACAGTTCACCCGAGAAGACCTGCGAGAAGC
The DNA here is from genome assembly GCF_013347855.1 of Anguilla anguilla. Taxonomy (NCBI): domain Eukaryota; kingdom Metazoa; phylum Chordata; class Actinopteri; order Anguilliformes; family Anguillidae; genus Anguilla; species Anguilla anguilla. The sequence goes on along the minus strand of NC_049219.1, from coordinate 401,881 downwards.
GCAGCTAGAGGACAGTGTTCTCAGAGTAGTTAGAGAGGCTTTTAACACAGGTCAGTGGCCGGCAAACTAGAGCTGCCGCGGTTACTGCATTACCGTGGTAACGCTATCACGTCACGTCCACCGCAGAGTCAAGCTGATCACCGCTTCACCGCTGGGTTTTGTTTTTTCCCGTTTATTTTAGGCCAATTGTTTATGTTCCAATTTTTACTTGTAAAAGTTGTGATCTGAAATAAATGCAATGCAATTTTTAAAATAATTATAATTATTATTGTGTAGCCTATTTTCTTCACTCCATGTGTTCAAAAGTTTCCACTCACAGTTGCGCAGTTAACGTTCTGATCGGAGAACATGTCACCCAGAATGTGCTTTGCAACTGTTGGATACAGAAAGTTTTCGCTTCAAATTAGGCTAAAAACATGGATCTTGTAGCGAAACCCAACGTTACTTCTCCTGTTTGGGAACATTTTGGCTTTGAGCCTGATGAAGATGGAAAGCCAAAGAATTTGTATGAGGCAGTGTGCCGCATTTGCAGCAAGAAAATCAACGTCATGCGAGGAAACAGGACAAATCTAGCATTGCCTCTTAGGACCACTCATCGTCCGTTATACGATGCAATGAAAGGCACCCCATCTACCTCGGGAGGTACCGGCTCGGCACTATGTCAGGTAGGAGTCTCAGAGGCATTTGCCAGAGTGACTAAATACAACCGGGACGGCAACAAGTGGCGAGCACTTACAACAACTGTAACAAAGTATTTGGTTGTGTAGATGGTGCCCTTCCGGACTGTAGGAAAGCCATCATTCCGAGCTATGCTTCAGTCCTTCGACAAGCAGTATGAACTGCCGGGCAGAACCTATTTTTCGGAAACAGCCATTCCAGAAATGTACTTGTAAAAAACAAAATCGTAGCCCGGAGGTTTAAATTATAATTTTTTTATGGCGGTTACCGCAACGGTTTGAATGGCTTCGCTAATTTTTGCGGTAAGGAAATAAATCAATACCGCGGCAGCTCTAACTTATACCCCACTCTCTTTCTCATGCTGACCTTGTAATGAAGATGAGTTGTACTCCTTCATCATTACACACCTGTGTGTGCTACAGGGTTGTGGCATTTCTGAAGATGTTGAGCATAAAATCAGATATTATTACTGTTGATAAAATCAACTATTGGTCGATAGGGTATGTGTGTACATCTTAGGGAAGAGTGTCAATCTGATCAACATGCAAACTACTGTTTAGGTGCAATGTTACATCACTTAGTTTTGTCACTCTTCTGTGGTTCCAATCCAAAGCTAAAGTCTGGATTTCAGAACATTTAAATTCTACAGCAGTTGGCTTTACTTATCTTGCTTGGCAGAGGTTGCACAGGGTCATTATATAGCAGGAACACCAGGAGACTCCTCACTGCTATACAGAGCACAGGGTCATTATATAGCAGGAACACAAGGAGAATCCACTACTGTGCTATATAGAGCACAGGCTCATTATATAGCAGGTACACAAGGAGACTCCTCACTGTGCTATATAGAGCACAGGGTTATTATATAGCAGGAACACAAGGATACTCCTCAGTGCTATATTGAGCACAGGGTTATTATATGCACCTTTAGCTGCTCCAAACAAAACTGGCACCAACCCACCATACTGTCCATAGCGAAGCTCCCAAACACAATCTAAAAGCACCCTCCCCTAGGCCTGGAAGCTAGGTCTCTTATAGAGCCCATGGTTAGGTAATGGGCCACAGCTGATGTGATTGCAATGAACCACAGATGCAGCTATACCCGTCTGTAGGGCCGGTGCTGCCCCCTGGTGGACAGCACCCAATTCCCTTCCTGGCATCACATGTTAAACAGGCAAAAGCTTTGAGGATATGCTGTGGAGCACTCAGAACAACACCAATTAATGCATTACTAATGAGATGGGAGAAATACCAACGAGGCATAGATGTATAAAACTTGCTTTGCATAACTGGATTAAGTTTAAATGATCTAGTGTAGATCACCCTGCTAAGAATCCTGTTGAGATTTCATGGGAAGTGGACATGCAAGGGATTCATTGTTAATTAATTGTGCTGCAACATGAAGAACAGACAAACCAACTAATAATAAATAACTCTCCAGTGCTTCCTCAGGCAGTATGTGAGAAGGGCATCCAATTGATCTGGCGTAATCTGAATTATGGAGTGAAACATTCAGGCGTAGAGCCACTTCCTCCAAATGGCTGAACACTACAGGGTCAATCTCTGTGATGCAGCTACCTGGAACAAACTGTCAAAGCATCCACACAAAAGAGCACATAATGATGACTAGCGTTTTCAGCTAGGTCAGCCAGACTCAAGCCTCTGGCTATCTCTTGCCTGTATAGGAAACAACAGTTTTCCTATTTGGCTCAATTCTGAAAATATAACTAGAACTAGATTAATCATTTTTAATACAAACCATTCACACCTACATCCTAATTATGATTTAATACCATAATGGAATTTCTGGGACGTGCCATTCAGAAACTGACATGGCGAGCTAACCTAAGTTTTAATACCTTTAAAGGTTCACACAAAGTAAGGTAACTCAATGCAGTTTGATATTTTAGGATACAAACACTGTTTCTAACCTATCTATTGATTACATTTAAATGTTTTTCATAGCCTATTGCCAACTGGTGAAAACTTATCACGATAATGTACATTTGTAGTGTAGTCAGGTTATCCACTAGGCGGAGCCCTAGGCTTTTCGAAAGAGGATATACCAACCAATGTAAGACGTCAGTGAGGTAGTGGGGTAGCTTGTTCAGGAGATTGAGTGCAGCCGTTCTGTATGTATGCCACAGTTCTTTAAGCTCCAAAGTAAAGTTTATCATAAACTCTTCTATGTGGTCCTGTTCTATTCCCTTCTGAAGTTATCCCAGCATTATTCTGCAGTTCCCGTTGAATGTCTTCCCTTTTCAGTCCTGTTATGTTCGCTTGCTCTGTGAGTCTGCGTGCATGTCTTAATCCTGCAGGTGGAGCTGATTGCTCTATCAAAAATATGCAATCTGTTAGTCACGAAAAGACTGTTTACGATTACATACATTTGGATCCTTTGATATGCACACACATTAGAGCACCCAAAAAATACTTATGGTAAAACAATGTGCTTACATATCACCAAAACAAACTTTTATTTGGCAATTTCTCCCAAAATGTTTATCAAAATCCCTTACCTTTCGTTGGAGAGAAAGCAAGGGTCATTCTGAGTGTTTATCCTGAAATAAGTCACTCAAGCTGCACTACCTAACCAAAAAAAAAAAATCGGTGTTACTTTTTTCCCCGCTCTGCCCTACTAATGTAAATATGGTAAAAAGCAACCGGTGTTGAAGCAAGGGATGTACAGTGAATCTACGTACTCTGGTATTGATCAACCAATTGAAATATTGTGACACTATGACATTTTCATTGACAGCCCCCTCATTAACATATGGATGAAAAAATACAGAAATAAATACAGAAATATATTGTGGCACCGCACTGGGCGTGACGGTGCAGGCGGGGCGGCACAGAAATACACAGACCGGAGGTTTGGGGAAAAATAGCCCAACAGGCATTTTTATTTACCAAAAATTATATACAAAAAAAACCAAAACCAAACTCAACAACTAAAGTCTCTTGTCAGAATTAACTTAAAGTAAAGCAACCAAAATTAGGAGTAACGGCGTCCGGAAGACCGCTGAGGGGATCCCTCTTCAAAGCAGGAAGAGGGATGTGGTCCTGCGTCTCCACCGGATTCTGCAAAGTAGGGAAAAAGTTATCAACAGTTTTCAACAGCTCTCCTGCAGCCCAAAACCCCCTCTCCTCAAGGGAGACAAAAGGCCTCCTTTTAAGCTCCCAGCCATCTCCCTGGAGTGGCAGCAGCTGTGTTGCCTCATTGATTGCAGGTGTGTTGACTGCAAAGGAGGGAGTTGAGGAATGTCCAGTTTGCCACTCTCCAGGGTCCTGTGGCTGGGCTTCATAGTGGGGCGCTGTCCCGGGTCCTGAAGAGGCGGCCTGGTGGCAGGTTTTAGCTGATGCCTATAAGGCTGAGAGGGGCACTGTGGGGGCATGCCCCGATCCATGCCACAATATATATATACAGGCATAAATTAATCAAAACATAAATAAGGATATAAGTATATACAGAAATAAATGAATCAAGCAATAAATAAATATGGAAATGAACATCCACAGAAATGAATGAATCAAGAAATAAATATGGAAATAAATGCAAATACCCATTTGTCAGATTTTGTCTATTAATTTATTTGTACATTCATTAATTTTTACATTTTCTTGCTTTTGTATTTATTTATTTATTTATTTATACATTAATTCATTTATTGAGTCATTTATTTATTTATTATTTTTACATTTTTGGTCCTCCATATACCTGTAGTACCAGTCAATGGCAATAATCAGTTGTGGTGTTTCTCTGCAGCCAGCAGATGGCGCTGCAGTGTATTTCATTTGCCGCCTTGGTTACATTATTAGATGAAGATTGAATGTTTTTAAAATATAAAGATGTTTGTAGACTGAAGGTGAGGTAAAGTACACCATAGTGATCATACTAGTGCAGTTTCTTGTGTTAGCAAATGAAATATGGTTGTTTGCCATGTGATATCTTCGCAACATGGAACAGTTTTGTTAATGAAATCCTTGCAGGAAGCCGCCAACCTTGAGTTGAATTGGCTCCTTATTTTTAGTTATTTTTTGTTAATTGAGCCAAGTGATAACCTTTTTTTGTGGATTAGTCAGAATACTTTATGAACATAATTAATATAAACTCTTCCTGTTTTTGTGTGTACTGTGTACATCCCAGGAATGCACGTACTGTACAAATAGTAAATTCCACATTTATCTGCTGCCAAGGTGCACAGTGTGACAATTAGCAGTGAATTTCAATTGTGTGTGTGTTTGTGTGTGGTTGTATGTGTGTGTGTGTGTGTCTGTGTGGTGTGTGTGTGTGTGTGTGTGTGTGGTCTCTCCACAGGCTGGGTTGGTGTAATCTCACAGAGGGCTGCTGTGATGTTCTGGCCTCAGTCCTGCGCTCTCCTCACTCAGAGCTGAGAGATCTGGAGCTCAGAGACAATGACCTGCAGGATTCAGGAGTGAGAGCGCTCTCTGCTAGACTGGAGGACCCACACTGTAAACTGCAGAGACTGGGGTGAGTACAAACACAAACCCCTTCAATCAAAAAGGGTTCCAATGTGACACAACCCGGCACTAATGTTAATAATGACTAAATATGGCACTGACATTACTAATGTTTTTAATGTTAAAATAGACAAGAGAGTTATTTTTCTTCACAGAAATAAAGCAAGATTTTCCTGTTCTTCCTCTTGGTAGAAACACATTTTAAATCTGACATCAGTTGGAATAAACATATTTTTGAGAAGCGTCAAATCGGTTCTATTCATACATTCTTCAAAATTATGAAAATTAATTGAATCTGTTCAAATTTAGTTTAACTGGTCATTTTCTTAAATAGGCATGATTAATTCCAGAGCCCTGTTATTTTATATTGAGCTGTAGATGGGGTTTGACACACACAGCCCTGTTAGTTTATATTAATGTGCTGTAAGGTGTGTAACACACTGCTATGTGTTTGACACACACAGCCCTGTTAGTTTATATTAATGTGCTGTAAGGTGTGTAACACACTGCTATGTGTTTGATACACACAGCCCTGTTAGTTTATATTAATCTGCTGTAAAGTAGCACACTGCTATGTGTTTGACACACACAGCCCTGTTAGTTTATATTCATGTGTGTAAGGTGTGTAACACACAGCTATGTGTTTGACACACACAGCCCTGTTAGTTTATATTTATGTGTGTAAGGAGTGTAACACACCGCTATGTGTTTGACACACACAGCCCTGTTAGTTTATATTAATGTGTGTAAGGTGTGTAACACACTTCTGTGTGTTTGACACACACAGCCCTGTTAGTTTATATTAATGTGTGTAAGGTGTGTAACACACTGCTATGTGTTTGATACACACAGCCCTGTTAGTTTATATTAATCTGCTGTAAAGTAGCACACTGCTATGTGTTTGACACACACAGCCCTGTTAGTTTATATTCATGTGTGTAAGGTGTGTAACACACAGCTATGTGTTTGACACACACAGCCCTGTTAGTTTATATTTATGTGTGTAAGGAGTGTAACACACCGCTATGTGTTTGACACACACAGCCCTGTTAGTTTATATTAATGTGTGTAAGGTGTGTAACACACTTCTGTGTGTTTGATACACACAGCCCTGTTAGTTTATATTAATGTGCTGTAAGGTGTGTAACACACTGCTATGCGTTTGACACACACAGCCCTGTTAGTTTATATTAATGTGTGTAAGGTGTGTAACACACTGCTATGTGTTTGACACACACAGTCCTGTTAGTTTATATTAATGTGCTGTAAGGTGTGTAACACACTGCTATGCGTTTGACACACACAGCCCTGTTAGTTTATATTAATGTGTGTAAGGTGTGTAACACACTGCTATGTGTTTGACACACACAGCCCTGTTAGTTTATATTAATGTGCTGTAAGGTGTGTAACACACTGCTATGTGTTTGACACACACAGCCCTGTTAGTTTATATTTATGTGTGTAAGGTGTGTAACACACTGCTGTGTGTTTGATACACACAGCCCTGTTAGTTTATATTAATGTGTGTAAGGTGTGTAACATGCTGCTATGTGTTTGACACACACAGCCCTGTTAGTTTTTATTAATGTGTGTAAGTTGTGTAACACACTGCTATGTGTTTGACACACACAGCCCTGTTAGTTTATATTAATGTGTGTACGGTGTGTAACACACTTCTATGTGTTTGACACACACAGCCCTGTTAGTTTATATTTATGTGTTTAGAGTAGCACACTGCTATGCATCTGACACACACAGCCCTGTTAGTTTATTTTAATGTGCTGTAAGGTGTGTAACACACTTCTATGTGTTTGATACACACAGCCCTGTTAGTTTATATTAATGTGTGTAAGGTGTGTAACACACTGCTATTTGTTTGACACACACAGCCCTGTTAGTTTATATTAATGTGTGTAAGGTGTGTAACACACTGCTATGCGTTTGACACACACAGCCCTGTTAGTTTATATTAATGTGTGTAAGGTGTGTATCACACTGCTATGTGTTTGATACATACAGCCCTGTTACTTTATATTAATGTGTGTTAGGTGTTTAACACACTGATATGTGTTTTGAGACAAACAGCCCTGTTAGTTTATTTTAATGTGTGTAAGGTGTGTAACACACTGCTATGTGTTTGACACACACAGCCCTGTTAGTTTATATTAATGCATGTAAGGTGTGTGTGTCCTCTCTGCAGGCTGTCAGGCTGTAGAGTCACACAGAGAGGCTGTGATTCTCTGGCTTCAGCTCTGTGTTCAAACCCCTCACACCTGAGAGAGCTGGACCTGAGATACAATCACCTAGGAGACTCAGGAGTGAGAGCGCTGTCTGCTGCTAAACTGGACACACTCACACTGCTGTAAGTACTGGGAGTTTCCGCACTGCACCTCACACACACACACACACACCTGAGAGAGCTGGACCTGAGACACAGTCACCCAGGAGACTCTGGAGTGAGAGCGTTGTCTGCTGCTAAACTGGACACACTCACACTGCTGTAAGTAAAGAGAGTTTCCATAGTGCACCTCACACACACACACACATACAAAAGGAGTTGGGGGGGGGGGGGGCATGGAGGGCACTGTACAAACCAGCGTTACTCCAGAGAGTTGGGGATCTCCTGTGGAGGGTGCTGAACGGGATCACTGCAGTAAATAAGATGTGGTTGTTGTAGTTAGGGGTTTGATCAGGGACACAGTGATGGTGGAGTTTCATTATTACAAAGCAAAGCAAGTGTGTTTCAGAGTGTGTGTGTTATAAGGGTGTTTTATGTTCAGTGGAGGGAGGGGAGCTGTTTTTGCACATGGAACAGGGTGAGTGAATGGAATAAGTTTCCTTTCTGACAGATTTGTGTTTTTTTCATATGATTGTGGTTTTGTGTTTTATTGTGCCTTTGTTTTTATTTATGTGATGTCATTGGTCTGTTGAGAGTGGAAATAAAGAATGGTTAAAATTCAGAATTCTGTTCTGCTGTTCTTACAGTGTGGACCATGGAGGAGAGAACAGGACCAAACCAGGACCCAGGAAATGTGAGTCTGTATCGACACAGAACACTTTCCATAGATACACACTCTGTGTGTGTGTGTGTGTGTGTGTGTGTGTGTGTGAGAGAGAGCGAGAGACTTCTCTCTTACACACATAAACACACAAACAGAAACACACATGTACACAAACACACACACAGAAGTACTATGACAGTCCTTTCTCTCTCACACACATAATAAGGTGAATATTAATAATGATAATTAATCTCATTAATGTCTCTGGTGTGCAGACGGCTGTCAGTTCACACTGGATCCAAACACAGCGCACAGACAGCTGTCTCTGTCTGAGGGGAACAGGAGGGTGACACACACACTGGGGAGAGAGGAGCAGCCATATCCTGATCATCCAGAGAGATTTGACTACTGGTGCCAGGTTGTGTGCAGAGAGAGTGTGTGTGAGCGCTGTTACTGGGAGGCTGAGTTCAGTGTGTCTGAGAGGGGGGGAGGGGTTTATATAGCAGTGATAGATAAAGGAATCAGCAGGAAAGGACAGGATTATGACTGTATGTTTGGAGAGAATAAAAACTCCTGGTGTCTGGGCTGCTTTAAGTTCGGTCCCTCTGGTAAACTCAGATACTCTGTCTGGCACAATGAGAACCGAACAGACATACCTGCCCCCCCCTCCCCCTACCGCAGAGCAGGAGTGTGTGATGATGATGATGATGATGGTAGAGGAGTGTGTGTGTACAGGGTAGGAGTGTGTGTAGACCGTCCGGCCGGCACTCTGTCCTTCTACAGCGTCTCTGACTCTGACACACTGACCCTCCTGCACAGACGCCACACACACTTCACTCAACACACACCCCTCTGTGCTGGATTTGGAGTGTGGAACTCCTCCTCAGTGTCCCTCTGCCAACTGGAGTAGAGACACACATACACACACACGCACGCACGCGCATACACAAATATGCACGTGCACACACACACACACGCATACACACACACACACGTGCGCATACACACTCGCACACATGCACGCACACACAAATACATACACTCATGTACACACACACACACCACATTCATATACCCACTCACACACACACACCACACACACTCATATACACATACACACACACACTCAGATACACATAAACACACACACCCACATACATACATGCACACACGCACACATACTCTCACACACACCCTTGATTTCTCACACTCATGCACACGCACTCACAAATACACACACTGATGTACACTCACACACCTACGCACGCACACACCCAGTCACACACATGCACACACACACCTACACACATGAACACACACAATCTCTCGCACACACCAACAAACACATTCACCAGTGCACTCTCACGCGCACACACACATACATACATATGTACACACACTCATAACCGTATGTACACACACACTTTCTCTCTCTCTCATACTCAGTCACTCACACACACACCCTCTCTCTCTCACACACACGCACTCACATCCACAGTCACGCACACACACACAAACTCATGCACTCACGCACGCACACATACATGCGTGCAGAGACACAAACACATGTCAACACACACATTCACATTCCCATACTCATGCACACATATGTATAAACACACACACATTCACATTCGCATACGCATGCACACACATGTATAAACACACACACATTCACATTCCCATACGCATGCACACACATGTATAAACACACACACATTCACATTCCCATACGCATGCACACACATGTATAAACACACACACATTCACATTCCCATACGCATGCACACACATGTATAAACACACACACATTCACATTCTCTTACCCATGTGCACACACACTGATGCACACTCACTCACACACCCACGCACGCACACACTCGTGCACATGTATACACACACCTACACACATGATCACACACAATCTCTCGCACACACAAACACACTCATTCACCAGTGCACTCTCACGCACACACACGCATGCATGCATACGTACACACGCTCATAACCGTATGCACACACACACACACACTCTCTCTCTCTCATACTCAGTCACTCACACACACACCCTCTCTCTCACACACACAAGCACTCACATCCACAGTCACACACACATTCACAGAAACGTACGCACACACACACATGCCTGCAGAGACACAAACACGTGTCAACACACACACTCCTCAGTGTCCCTCTGCTAACTGGAGTAGAGACACACACACATGCAAGCGCGCACACACACACACACACATACACACACACGCAATCACACACTCACACATATATATATACACACTCATATGCTCCTAGACTCACAGACATGCACTCACACATCTACACACACACTCGCACAACCAGTCACACACACACACCCTCTCTCTCTCTCACACACTCCATCACACACACACACACACATACTCTCACACACACCCTTTCTCTCTCAGTCATGCACACGCACTCACAAATACATACACTCATGTTTACTCATGCACACGCACTCACAGACCTATGCACGCACACTCTCTCACACCCAGTCACTCACACACACCTACACACGGACACACACAATCTCACGCACACACACACGCGCGCATGCACTCATACACGCGCTCATACACACACACTTTTTCTCTCACTCACACACTCACATACAGTATACAGACACACACATTCGCAAAAGCACGCACACACACACACTCATGCACTCACACATGCACACACATGCATACACATACTTGCGTGCACACACCATATACACATGTATACACAAACATTCTCATACCCATACATACACACACACACGTATAAACACACACACATTCACAAAGGCACTCTCACGCACACACACATACACATACATACACTCATTCTCTTGCACGCACACACACTCAAATAAACAATCACACACACATTCACACAAACGCATGCACACACACTTTCTCTTACCCATACACACACGCACCCGTGTGTACACACACACATACTCATGCGCTCAATCATACTCTCACACATGCACACACACATACATGCGTGCACACACACACACACACAATCCGGGCACACACATACTCATGCACTCACACACATACACACACATGTTCACATCCACAGTCACTCCCACAAACGTACGCATGTATGCACACACATTCACAAATTCACGCACACACACACATCGACACACTTGCAACCTTCCTTGACCAATGCCTTACCAGTGCAATTTCAGCTGTGCCCAATATTATATATATATATATAACCTCACTACAGCCTAACTCCTGTACATAAGAGTATTATCTTTTAGCAGTTCAGGTTAAGCACTTGCTGTCTAAATGTGATTTTTTTTTACATTTTAATACATTTATATTGCAAATGTTCAAGGTGTGTTAATGTACTTTTGATTATTAAAACATTAATATAACATTGAGAGTAATAATGCCGAAAGATGGCAGGGTAAAATGTATCTCATAAAAAACACGTTTTCAACGTACAAAAATGCCAAGTTACTAAAAAGTATTGATATCAAAATGACGCCAAGTTACGATACTACAAACAATATAGGCTATCTTGCCTCACCGAAATGACATAAGATGTATCTCAAAGCAATGCTACCCAATATTTCCTCAGTTCTTTCAAGTCACTTGGCCCTGTGTATAAGCATGCACTACATGAACAGGCCAAATATATGTGTGGATGGCTCTCTCACAGTCAAGATTGATTGAATAGGTGTGTGTATGTCCAATTTGTATTGGTATGTAGGCCTATGTATTTCGCTGCCCAGGCTTTCTGTTGCGTGAATGATAGTATGTTTCTTGGTACAAGTGTGTTCGTGAATGTGAATGTAAGATGCTGCCAGGGAAATGTCCCCATGCGGATAAAGAAGTTCTCTATGTATGTATGTACAATATGTGTTTTACATGCAGTATTTATTGTACGTAGCAAATATACAACAACTTGCACATGTACTCAAATTCAGTTCAGAAGCAAGTATAAACATGTTTTCTGGAGAAATGTGCTTCCTGTCGTTGCTCAGCAGCAGTTCTGTACATTAATGAATTTATACATTAATTTCAATGTACAATGTTCAATGTGTTCCATGAGGCAATTCGAAATATTTGTCTCTTTGATCTGACAGAAAGTTTGCATGATATTGTGAAATGGTAAGATTAGAAAACACAGGGCCAAGTGACTTGAAAGAACTGAGGAAATATTGGGTAGCATTGCTTTGAGATACATCTTATGTCATTTCGGTGAGGCAAGATAGCCTATATTGTTTGTAGTATCGTAACTTGGCGTCATTTTGATATCAATACTTTTTAGTAACTTGGCATTTTTGTACGTTGAAAACGTGTTTTTTATGAGATATCAGTTCTTTTTGCAAAGCGTTTTATTATGAGAGTGAGAAATGCGACCCTGCAAGAAACGGTTGTGGATTATGGCTATCGTTGTGTGAATCTGTACAGTCTGATGAGCGTGTACCGTTCAGCAGTTTCGGTTTGCTATATATGTAAAACAGTGTCTGTGAGAAAGGATGCAATGGCGTAAGCGTAAACGCATCAGAAACGCAGATGGAATATGATATGTACTCACGGATTTGACGTCCATCCAACGAGCCTTGACTGACAAAATAATCAACACGCCCGTAGAATTATAACTCCCTAGGTCGCAACTTGTGTAGCCTTCTGTCCTGCTCCGTTGTCTGTTATTTCGTGGAGATGCACTATTAGTGTTTGTAAGGTTTATCCTTCTGTCCTGCTCCATTGTCTGTTATTTCGTGGAGATGAACTTTTAGTGTTTGTAAGGTTTATAAGGCATTTTGATAGGCTAATCTGCAGGTAGGAATCCTCTTCGCCGTTTTGCTAAACTAGAACCGGAAAACATGATAGTGGAGAATAGGAGCAGACGCATATGTCCCAGCAGGCTTTGCATATGAGATAATAACAACAGTGTGGGAGAAATTAAAATGAAATTACGAAATTCCGTAGTTGAAACAATATGTTTTTAGCAGAATGGGCATGTAGGTGAAGGTTGACATGATCACGGAGTATAGTGCGAAGTAAATGGAGTGACCATGAGCGAGCTTATATTCCTTATCAAATGGTATATATAACAGTCGGTATTGAACATTGGTTGTTGAAGTGGAGGGTCAAATAACATTGCACACATTATTTACCTGTAATGTAATCTATTGCACGAATGTGTTTTTCTCATGTTCAGTGCTAGTAGTTATACTTATGAGTGAATCATGATTTTAAATGTAATGTTTTAATGCGGAGTTGCAGAACGTACATACGTAGTAATTGTGTGTAGCCTATGTGGCTAGATAGAGAACAGGGCGAGATAACATGGATGTAGAAACGTGGCGTTTGCTGATATTAAGGTTTTGTACAGTAGCCAAGTGAAGAAATATAGTTAGTAGAAATGGCACAGTGGTGAACCGGTGTAACTTTTAAATAAAAGGAATACATTTGCGTCATGAAATGCATATGGGTGGCCGTGAGTGAGTGAGGTTTACCAGTCTGTGACTTCGTTAGCTAATGCCATAGCTATGCAATGCGTGAAATATCATTAGCGAACCTGCCGGTAGTTTTAAAGAAGAACACAAGCCAGTAAGCACAGAAGAGCTTCAGTTGAATCCATATGGCTTAGCAATATTGTAGCCGGTCAATAACTGAACGTACAGACGGTAAGTCATAATGCATATATCTTAGCAATATTGTAGCCGGTTAATAACTGAACGGTGAACGGCGGGTAGATATGGTGCAAAAGCAATAATTAAGAAGTAGTAGACAATTATTAGTGAGGGTCGAAGCAAATTAAAGAAACGGGTTCCAAGCTGGGCTTGAACATACGACCCAGTGTTCCCAAGCCTGTAACCTTACCCACTAGGCCACAGACGGATTAGCTGTTCAACCTGCGGAGTTGCGGAATGTACATAAGTACTAATTGTTTGTAGCGTATGTGGGTAGATAGAGAACAGGGCGAGGTAACAGGAATGTAGAAACGTGGCGTTTGCTGATATTAAGGTTTTGTACGGTAGCCAAGTGAAGAAATATAGTTAGTAGAAATGGCACAGTGGTGAACTGGTGTAACTTTTAAATAAAAGTAATACATTTGCGTCATGAAATGCATATGGGTGGCCGTGAGTGAGTGAGGTTTACCAGTGTGTGACTTCGTTAGCTAATGCCATAGCTATGCAATGCGTGAAATATCATTAGCAAACCTGCCGGTGGTTTTAAAGAACACAGGCCAGTAAGCACAGAAGAGCTGCCGTTGAATCCATGTGGCTTAGCAATATTGTAGCCGGTCAATAACCCAACGTACAGACGGTAAGTCATAATGCATATATCTTAGCAATATTGTAGCCGGTTAATAACTGAACGGTCAACGGCGGGTAGAAATGGTGCAAAAGCAATAATTAAGAAGTAGTAGACAATTATTAGTGAGGATCGAAGCAGGTTAAAGAAACGTGTTTCAAGCTGGGCTTGAACATACGACCCAGTGTTATCAAGCCTGTAACCTTACCCACTAGGCCACGGATGGATTAGCTGTTCAAATTGCGGAGTTGCAGAATGTACACAAGTAGTAATTGTTTGTAGCGTATGTGGCTATAGATAGAGAACAGAGCGAGGTAACATGAATGTAGAAATAGAAGCGTGGCGTTTGCTTATATGAAAGTTTTGTACGGTAGCCAAGTGAAGAAATATAGTTAATAGAAATGGCACAGTGGTGAACTGGTGTAACTTTTTAATGAAAGGAATACATTTGCCGTGACTTCGTTAGCTAATGCCATAGCTATGCAATGCGTGAAATATCATTAGCAAACCTGCCGGTGGTTTTAAAGAACACAGGCCAGTAAGCACAGAAGAGCTCCCGTTGAATCCATGTGGCTTAGCAATATTGTAGCCGGTTAATAACTGAACGGTGAACGGCGGGAAAATATGGTGCAAAAGCAATAATTGATAAGTAGGCTAGTAGACAATTATTAGTGAGGGTTGAAGCAGGTTAAAGAAATGTGTTCTAAGCTGGGCTTGAACCTCCGACCCCATGTTCCCAAGACTGTAACCTTACCCACTAGGCCACAGGTGGACTAGCTGTTTAAACGGGAAATGTTTCAGAATACAAATGTATGGGTATTTTGCGTGTGTATGCGCGTTTTTGATTGGGTCGTGTAGGGCAGATTTGGCTGGTGTTAGTGAAATGTCCAATGGGGAGACATGTTGTTAGTGGGATAGGCGGCAGGAAAAATAAGAATGAGAAGAAGAAGAAGAAGAAGAAGAAGAAGAAGAAGAAGAAGAAGAAGAAGGAGAAAACGCAAAATCCCCTTAGTTTGGGGCTTTATTGTGTGGACATGTGAAGTTGTTTATGAATTCTGTCTGTTGAAATGGGGTCAGAATGTACAGAATTTAATGTTTTTAAGGGCTGAGTGTCTGTGGCTGTTGTGGTTATTTCTGTGGGGAACCCTGAAAAGTGCCAAACTCTCGGTGCTGTATAGGTATGGGGGCATGCCCCCGCCAAGGCGTAACTTGGCGGGATGGCATACCTGCCATCCCAATTTGAAGTAATAATTCTATCTCCTGTATCTGCATCTTTTTAAAAAGAATTCAGTGGCAAACTCCTCCACTTAAATGTGCATTTTACTAGTTTTTACAGTTGCTTTCATTCATTTTCACAAGAGTTCCAATGTGCAAATTTCTGTTGGCAAATGCAGCTGATAGGGAGAATGCAGAATGATCACTGCAGTGTACGAATTTCCTTTCATTACTGTAAACAATTATGTTTTTTTTTTTTTTTTGCTTTAATTTTCTGTATTTTCAGGCAATAATATGCAATGAATAAACCTGAATTATTAAAATATCAAATGTTTTGCTGTTGTGATTTATTATTGTGTGATGTATTGAACTCCTGTGACACAGTAGTACTTATTTCATATTCTGTATGGGATTATGTTTGGGCTCAATTTGAGTAGAACAGCATGGAGCTAAAATCTGCAGTAGAAGCAATGACATTCATGTACAGTAGTGGAAATAAAATCCATTATAAGAGAAGTTGTGTAGTGTCTGATGAATGCTTGCTTCTGTTGCTGTAGTGTAACCACAACTCAATACATTTTGAAAAGGCACTGCTTGTCTATTGAGCTGGTATGTTTATGTTACCTCTCAAATAAATGGTTTTCCTGAAGGTTTGACCTGGATCTGCTGCACATCAGTTGAATGGATTAGACCACTAAGCCAAAATCAGGGCAGAAGTGTGGTTTGCATGACATCCAGTCTCTGAGATGTTCCTGAGACCCTACAGTTTTTCACATTTTTTCAGATGTATTTCTGATATCTGCAGTCGCACATTACAAATGCATTACAGTATGTTATTATTGCTTTGGCTTAATGTGGAAAACTCAATTTGCCAAACTGACTGGCAAAATTCTTACCCTAAGACATTAATTGCAGTACCTACCCACAAAGTGCACAACTCTAAATCACACTCAGTTTTCACAATACAGTCGTCTCGTATTAGTACAATGTTCCAATGCTTATTGCTAGACATGCAGATTGTGAAATGAAATCAAGATGTTTGCAATTCTGTCTCATCACTTCCAGCAACATTGCCCAGGTGAGTCGCATTGCAGCACGATTGATAATCCCAACATAAAAGGCTGTTTTACAGCACTACATTCAGCAGTGTCTGACAACATGGAGCGGCCCAATGCAGTTGGTACTGATGGACCGGTCGTGGCTGAGGCTGTGGCTGAGGTTTTGGTCAAGCAGGTAGAAGAAATGCTGCTGTATTGAATGAATTTAGAGCCACAGTGATTGACCATGTCATAAATCCAGGCATAACAATGGGAGAAGCTGGAAGGATTGTAAAGGCCAAACTTAAAAATGTCAACAGTGGCATCTAATAAGAGCTTTTGGACTGAACATTGATAAGTCAATAATTTACTGCAAAATGTGATACTGTAATTACATTACAGGATTGTTGTGTCGGTGTCATTTTATATTATTTCTGTTCCGTGACGAGCCTGTAAGCCATGCTAATCATTTTTATTAGAGACCGCGCAACTCTGTTTTTACAAAATGCCGGCTTATTCCACATGGGGGAAAATTGCGTTTGTGTTAGGTATTCCTGTGGCAATGACTGTTCTGACTGTTCTGATAATGTGATTATTTTTCTTCTATCAGATAAGGCCTGCTGGTGCAAGTGTGTAATGTTGCATTTGTATGTGTTATTTTTACTGTTTACATGTCAAATGTCTAGAGTGTAAATGTTTCTGTTTAAATGATTGGTTGAATAACACACATCACCGCTATTTTCACCGACCATGTTAAACATACTCACTCAGCTCCAAAGGCATGCTGATGTTAAACCCATATTCCAATCTGTTTGAAATGACACAAATTCTGCCTAGTCTGTTCAAACATCAGACATTTTTTTAACTCTACATATTGTTTATGCCCTGCTCCTGAACAAATTGGATGTGCCCATTCTACTGTACCATCTCCTTTGTAAACTAAGAAGTTCCTTTCAGCTGACTACATCAGAATCTGTACTACTGGCATTTTATGAGAGCTGAAAATGTACAACATTGTTAATCAGAAATGATATCTGGGTGGGTAAATTGCTGGATATGCTGTAGAACATACTTTGTCATTGATTTATAAATATACCAGTATATCCTGGGCTTTCACTGATGGTTTAATTGTGGTACATATAGCAGTGGCCTGATATGCATTCTATGTTTGCAGTTTGCTTCTACCTGACTGCTTCCCCCCAGCAGAGAAGCAGAGGGGTACAACCCCCCCAGCAGGGAAACAGAGGGACACAACCCCCCCCAGCAGGGAAACAGAGGGGCACAATCCCCCAGCAGGGAAACAGAGGGGCACAACCCCCCCAGCAGGGAAACAGAGGGACACAACCCCCCCCAGCAGGGAAGCAGAGGGACACAAACCCCCCAGCAGGGAAATAGAGGGACACAACCCCCCCCCCCAGCAGGAAAACAGAGGGACACAGAAGACTCTGGGTCATCCCACCATGGATGGCGCAGGAGAGGTAGCAGGTTATAGCAGTTCGCTAAGGTGGTCTGGGAGGATGGACAGCGTGGGAAAGTGTGGAGGACCGATTGCTCAGTGGGTCAGACTTGTGGAAGATACCACAAGCCAGGCTTAGCTTCCTGATCAGGGCCAATTATGACACCCTGCCTTCTCCTCAGAACCTGCGCTAATGGTTTGGTGCAGATGAGACCGTCCGCTCTGTGCTGCACCCAAACGAGGCCTCCGGCACGATCTGTCAGACTGTGAGACGGCTCCAGCACAGGGACACAGAGGAGGCCTCCAGCACAGGGACACAGAGCAGGCCTCCAGCACAGGGACACAGAGGAGGCCTCCGGCACAGGGACACTGAGCAGGTCTCTCAGGCTGTGAGACGGCTCCAGCACAGGGACACAGAACAGTGCTCCTTATATGGAGACGTGGTCCACTCGGGGGAAGGTGGTGCTCCTTATATGGAGACGTGGTCCTCTCGGGCGAAGGTGGTGCTCCTTATATGGAGACGTGGTCCTCTCGGGCAAAGGTGGTGCTCCTTATATGGAGACGTGGTCCTCTCGGGTGAAGGTGGTGCTCCTTATGGAACTCACTCTCCCATGGGGGGAGGGGGCAGAAGCAGCCTATGAGCGGAAACGCCTGAAGTACTCCGACCTGGCAGCGGAGTGTGAGAGTGTAAGGAGTGTAAGGAGGTCGGTTAGAGAGCGACAGTATATCCAGTGGAGGTGGGACGCTGGGGGTTCACCCGCCAGTCAGTGCTCTACCTTCTGGAGAACACGGGCATGGCAGCGGCAAGGCTGAGGAGGGCAGCTAGAGGGCTGGCCGAGGAAGCAGAGAAGGGGGGCTGGCTCAGAGTGGGGGGGGAGAGTCGGCAAACACCCACTGCACCCAGAACAACAGCAGAGGGTGGCAGCTGGCCTTCTGGATCAGTTTGAGCCTCTTTGTGTCCCTGGAGTAGAGGCTCCCAGCCCAGCACACACAGGTGTAGAACAGGACACCGGCCACAATGATCTGGTAGAACATGGCCAGCATCCTGCTACACACACCGAAGGAGCGTAGCCTCCCCAGAAAGAAAAGCCTTCAGTTTAGTAGGGCCTCCAAAGACACAGACCACAGTATCAAACCATCTATCTATATGATCATGTGAACATGGTGTATATGTGTTTGTCTGTGTCTGTGTACGTGCTCTGTGTGTACAATAAAATGAGCATCTTCAGTGCATCAACCAGTGCAGTGTTTCTTTGAAATTACACCCCCATCCTCATGCTAAATGGAATTTAATAAAACCATTATGTGCCGTGGCAGGAGCTTGAAATAGTCGAAAATATCAGAGTATTTACTTCTGCTATCAGATGTGTGGGCTGTATTGGAATACTGGAAACACAAAATGGATGCTTTCCGCCATCCGGTGGTCTTGTGACGCTACTACAAGGGACTGAACTCCAGAGGGTGAGACTCAAGGCAGAAGTTGGGAGTTTCTAAAACGTTGACTGCTTACTCCCGTTCTCTCTGCCTAATATAACATTTTTTGTAACGATCTGAAACTAGGCCCTAATATAGGAAATCAGGAAGGGTGAAAATATTTTTCATGGCACTGTACATGAGGTAGACAGGTTTTCTTTAACAGGCTTTAATATAAGGGGCACCAGCGAGACACACACTACACAGCCTGCAGAGGAATTCTCTGAAGTTTTCTAATGGCACACACCAGTATGGAGTATATTATCTTAACCCTCCTGTTATGTTGCGGGTCAAATTGACCCTTTTTAAAGTTTGAAAATCTAGGAAAAATACTTAAAATTATTTTTTCAGTATGAAACTTCTTCTACTGGCCTTAATTAGTGTAATCAACATTCTAAATGAAAATGGTTCATTTCATGTATTTGCAACCCCCCCCCCCCTGTATGGGGATTGACCCGGGAACATTTTTGCTGTACCTAAAAAATGAACAGAACAGGAGGGTTAACAGGAGCGAGCTTGTCTGAGTAACCTTTTCCCTGTTGTAATTACATCAAACACCCATGTGATAGAGCCACAGCCATGACATGACCTTATGTTTAATCTTAAGGCTTTCCTTTAAAAAAAAAAGATCAGCTTTGGTATAATAACAAGCCTACACATTAATGGATTATTTTACACTGCTTGGATGAGAAAAATAAACATTTACCACATTTCAGCTTGTGCGCATGTATATTTTGTAATGGAATAGAACACAAAAGCTGTTTTTCATGTCGGAGTAAGACCTTTCATAAGCAGCTCTGACATGCAGTCATATGAGCGCCCAAGGGGGATCGCTAGAGAGCGATGAAACGCAGATCCCTGTCTGACTGAACCCTCCCGTACCCAGGGCAACACAGGCACCAATCGTGCGTCGCCCTGTGGAGCTACCGGCCACAGTCGGCACTGGCACGGTCCGGATTCGACCCGAGGCCATGAGGCTCATCCATGCACCTCAGCGTGGGGCCTTAACTAAATGAGCCATCCAGCAGCCCCAAGCCTAATTTCAATAAAATTACACCTTGCCAGCATCTTGTTATGTTTCTGTCGTCACTTCACTTTTTAG
This sequence comes from Anguilla anguilla, assembly GCF_013347855.1. NCBI lineage: Eukaryota > Metazoa > Chordata > Actinopteri > Anguilliformes > Anguillidae > Anguilla > Anguilla anguilla. Next base: position 381,125 of record NC_049219.1, on the reverse strand, counting down.
ACTATCTGCTTTTCTCCTGCACAATCTTTGTTTCGGTTTTGTAGTATGGGCGTGGTTTTCTCTTTCTCTCTCTCTCCCCTCAGCTGATCACTCTCACCTGTTCTGGCCGCATTCTCACACACTGGCTAATCACTCATTTCATTCACCTGTTCCCTGTTTGCATGTTCACGCTCCGTTCAATTATCTCTCATTTCACTCACCTGGTTTTTTTGTTATATATTCTCTGTTTCCCTGTTCTTCCGTGCCAGATTGTGCCTCCTGTTTACAGTGCCTTTCCAGTGTTTACCTCTCGTTAGTCTGACTCGTGTTTTGATCTTGCCTGTTTACCCGACCACCGATTTTTTGCCTGCTGACTTTGTTTTGCTGATTCCTGTTCTGACCTCCGCCTGTTTAACGACTTCGATTTTTGCCCCGGTGGATTTTTCTGGTTTTTGATCTTTGCACGAACTGACTACGAGACTGCCTGCTGTATTGTGTGCCTTTGAATTAAACATCTCCTTCGGGAGTTTCGACACTCAGTTGTACAAGTCTGCATTTGGGTCCACCACACCCCGACCCGTGACAGAACAATCTGGCCAGTATGGACCCAGCGGACCCAGAGCACCTGTGCAACACCCTCGCCAGCCAAGGCAGCACTCGTGGGACGGCACGAGCAAGCCCTCCGTAAGATCCGGTATTCGCTGACAGCGCTCGCTGGTCAGATGCAGCAGCTGACCACCCGCCTCCCGGCTCCCGCTCCCGAAGCCCCGAGGGCTCCTCCCGACCCGGTCCAGCTCTACACCCACGCAGCCCTCCTGCCCAGGGAGCCGCACATTCCTGCTCCGGAGCGCTACGCTGGAGACTTGGGGAAGTGCAAGACGTTTCTAATGCAGCGTTCGCTCGACCTTCAACCAGCAACCCACCACTTACAACAACGATGGGAAAAAGATTTCTTGCATCGTGGGGCTGCTGAAAGGATCTGCATTAGACTGGGCCACAGCAGTTTGGGAGAGCCAACCTCCTACAAACTTCACCTGCTCCAGTTTCGTTGCAGAAATGCGAGAAGTCTTTGATCGCCCCGTTTGCGGGAGAGACTATAATCGACGCCTGCTGTTGATGCGCCAGGGCACGCGCAGCGCGGCGGCATTTTCAGCTGAGTTCCGGACTATCGCTGCGGAATCAGGATGGAACGACACTGCGCTCCAGGGGGTCTTCAGAGACGGGTTTGTCCGAGGCTTTGAAGGATGAACTGGCTGCAGGAGACGATCCCGACAACCTCGGCGCCCTGATCGCGCTGCTGGCCATCAAGCTGGACAACCGCCTCCGTGAGCGCCGCAGAGAGACGGCCAGACGCCAACCCTCAGCGAGCCCTTCAGCGGCCAGACGGCCAGACGCCAACCCTCAGCGAGCCCTTCAGTGGCCAGACGCCAACCCTCAGCGAGCCCTTCAGCGAAATTCAGTCCCAGTCCCGGTCCTGGCATCAGTGTACCCCCGAGTTCGACCGCGCCCCGCACGCCCAGCGAAGAGCCAGTGCAGCTCGGAAGAGCCCACCTCACGCAAACGGAGCGTATGCGGCGAATCAGGACGGGACTTCGCATCTACTGTGGCACAGCCGGTCACGTATTATCCTCCTGTCCTATTCGGTACACAATACCTTCAAAGGTACGCAATTGTCCAAGTCTGAATTTGGGTCCACCACACTGCAACCCGTGACACATCTATAAGAAATGCTAACTACCATACAGATAATATAATCTCTGAATTGATAGGAACCACTCAAAGCAGGTACATGAGGCAGACAGGAAATCATCAGGTCAGACGACATTTTCCCACTGTAACAGAATTTAGTACAATATGCACCAGGGAAATACCCACTACACAGCATGCAGGGGCATTCTCCAAAGACTCACTAAGTTATCTCAGTCTCAATAGTAGTTTATAAGCATCACACCGCATATGGTCACATCTCACAGGCATGAAGGCTCTGTCTGTGGTCACACATGCATGTCACATCAGTAATTAGGCATCTCAGCACACAACACAACAGCACACTATAGTGCCTGGGACGGGGGCAGTATATCAACATGGTGGGTGCCAGAGCGTTTCGGGTCCTCTCAGGAGTGCACTCGGGACAGCCCTGAGCTGCATTCCATCCTCCCCATAGCTCTCCATCGCTCCTCTCCCTCATTGCCACGGTAACTGGGAATGTGGAGACTGGCCTAAGCTGAAGTGGCCAGGAGTGCATACAGAAATACAGAAACATACACTTCCCTTCACTACCTTAAGCCTCCAAGCAGCTGTACACCGCATAACACAGTCTGAAGTGCATTAATCACTGCAGGTTTGCCACTGAATCTACAGGAACTGGGGCAGAGCAGTGAAAGAATGGGCAGTGATTCACTATGTGCGCTCATATAGACATGAAAACTGTCTGAATTGTCTGAATTATTTGTAAAAAAATTTAGTTTACAGCCCTATCTTCTACAATTACTAAGGCATAAGTACACTTATGTAGTTCTGGAAATGACTGAGTTTTGGTCTGATGGGCACTTCCTCACTTGAACCAGAATCCACCGTTTGGGCTGTTCACAAAGGCCGATAACAGAATAAGCACAGCAAGTACATGAAGCTGTAACGTTCTGAGAGTTCTGAGAGCTAGCCTTGTAATAACTTGTCACTAGATGGGTTACAGTAGCTTTCTCTGGTCAGCGCGTCACAGGCATCAGCATGAAGGTTGGCTTTGTCTGTATTAGTGTTGCTCTACGAGTATCATCAAATTGTCATTGTTGTAGACATCATAAATGGTTGCATGCTTTCAGCAAGAACAGGGACACTGATGTTTCATATTTTTAAGAGACCTATGTTGTGTAAAATTATAGATTCAGTGTTGGCTTTTTTTTAATTTTTTTTTTTACCTAAACAATTTTTATAAGGAAAATATAACAAAAGCAAATGAGGAAGCATCCATTGAAAGGCAAATCACTCAAGAGAAGCAAAAATCATCTTTTTAAAAAATGAAAAAAAAACAAGCAAACAAAAAATAGAATAATAATAATAACAGCATTTCTACTTTAAAAAAGAAAAAACAACAACAAGGATTGAGAGCGAGAAAAAAAGATCATTTAAAGAAAAGTAGATAAATGGGATGGAACTGAGAGGTAAAGTTGTATGGAGGGATTGTGGAGTGTGTGGTGTATGCAGATTTGTGTGTATGTATGTGTGTGTGTCATATGTAGGACTGAATATGTAGGAAGAACTCGGATGGCATGACAAGAGAAAGTGGGAATTTGTTGTGAGCTTATCTGGGTATATTGGGCCAGGGAAAAATAAAGTAAAAAAAGAGAAGGTGAAACTGTAATGAACATGAAAGGTGAGTATGTATGCATCAAGTTAGACTGTGTGTAAGTGTGTAATGTGTATGAGAGAGAGAGAGAGAGAGAGAGAGAAAGAAGGGGGGTGGGTTGGCTAACTGGTTCATTTTGGTTGGATTATAAATTTAGATTATTAATGAATGGTTCCCAGTTTTCTCTGAATTGTGAGATTTGATTGTGGCTAGAAGCTGATGTTTTTTCTAATGATATGTATTCTGTGAGAAGGTTCAACCATTGCACAGTATTTACGGTATTTCTTGTTTTCCAATGTACTAGGATAGTTTTCTTGGCGACAGTTAGGGCAACGAGTATGGGCCTGGTGTTCTTGGTTGTTGAATTGATCGCGGATATGTCTCCAAGTAGGCAGAGGGAGGGAGATAGTGGGATACTGCAACCCAAGAAACGGGATAATGTTTCAGTGACTATGTGCCAAAAGTGTTGGATGGGTGGGCATAGCCAAGTAGGGTGGAAATAATTGTCTGGGGTGTTTAGAGTGCAGTGTGAGCATCTGCCAGTGTCTGCTAGTTCCATTTTATACATCCTGTGTTGAGTGATATGTGCTCTGTGGATTACCTTGAACTGAATTAATTGTAAGTTAGTGTTGTCAGTCATTGTGAATGTGTTGGTGCATATTTGTTGCCAGAAGTCGGCGCTGGGAGAAATGGGCAAATCTACTTCCCATCCTGTAATGGGGAGGTGTATTGTAGAGTCCATATGTGTTAGTAGTTTGTATAGTTTAGAAAGAATTTTCTTCAGAGATGTTATTTTGTCGATTTCTGTTATTAATAATGGTGGCTGCAAGTCATTCAGCGTTATATTGACTTCAGGACAGATTTTAGCTGAAGATATTGAAGGTATTGGTCTCTCCCAACGCCATATCTCTGGATTAGATCTTTAAAAGTAATTAAAGTGTTCTCTTGAAAAATGTGGTGGAGATGTGTAATACCTTCTTGTTTCCATGTGGTGAAATTCAGTGGAGTTTTGTTGAGCTGGAAGTCAGGGTTATGCCAGATTGGGGTGTATTTGCAGGGTGTCAAAGTGGAGTTTGTGATTTTGTTGATTTTCCACCAAGCTTTCAGAGTTGTAGACATTACAGTGTTCTTAAAGCAGGTGTGGTGTTTTATGTTTATATTGAGGAATGGTAGGTCAGATGGTGAGATTTCCCTGCATGCTTCTTGTTCGATATCAATACATGAGTTGTTTTGTTGGGTGGGGTGAGTCCATTTATAGATGTATAGCAATTGGTTGGCCAAGTAGTAATTATGAAAATTTGGTGCATCGAGTCCTTCTTAATTTAAATTTTTTTGAAGAGTACTTAATTTGATTTTGGCTTTTTTATTTTTCGAGTAGAATTTGGTTATTATTGAATCTAGGGAGTTGAACCAGTTGGTGGTGGTTTGGTAATGGTAAACAGTTGATTTTTGGTTAAATTGACATTTTGACGGTTGCTATTCTTCCAATTAAGGAAAGTGGTAGGTTCATCCATCGTTGTAGATCATCTTCTATTGTTTTTATTAATGGGTTAAAGTTGAGATGGAATAACTCAGACAGCTTAGGGGAAATGTTGATGCCTAAATACCTGATATTTCCAGTAGAGAGGGTCGATTCCTGAGTTGCAGCGTTCCAATCATCTCCATCTAAGGGTAAAATTATAGATTTTGTCCAATTTATCGAGTAGTCAGATATTTTTGAGAATGTTTTGATGAGTTTAATGGTTTGTTGTAAGGAATTTTTAGGATCTTTGTCTCAAATAGGCTATTTTTATTGGAAGCGTTTTGTGCAAAAATCTTGACCGTCATACAGAATAGAGAACTGCTTCAATTTTGATATTATTTCACAAATATAGCATAAAATAAAAGGGAGAGAGAGAAAAGGAAGAGAAAGAGACAGGGAAAAGGGGAGATGTACCCATCAAACCATCCGTCCACCCACCCAGCACTACTTGTAACTTTTGAGTTTGTGTTCAATTTGTATGTTGTTCCAGATAGGAAATAAATGGTGACTATATTTTTTAAAAAATGTTTCAGTTTATCTTTCAAGATAAATCTAATTTTCTCTATATGTAATGTGTCGGTTAGTTCTGTGATCCACAGCTTCACTGGAGGAACTTCATCTTTTTTCCAGAATTTAAGTATAAGTTTTTTTTTGCTGCTATTAGCCCGTAGGAGACAAGGTGTTGTTGAGATACAGTCAATTTTCTAAGTGCCTCCGATTTTCCCAATATAATCAGTTTTGAATCTGGCTCCAGTGAGATTTTCAGTATAGTGGAGAAGATGCTGAATACTTTGGTCCAAAGGCTTTCTATTTTGGGGCAAAGTACAAAGCTGTGTGTTAAAGTGGCTTCTTGAAGCTGACATTTGTTGCAGAGAGGGGAAACATTGGGAAATATTTTATGCAGTTTAGATTTTGAATAGTATAACCTGTGCAGCACTTTAAACTATATCAGGCAATGTCTGGCATTTATAGAGCAAGTATGAATATATTGTAGGCTTTCATCCCATAAATCATCTGAGATTTGTTGACCCAAATCATCCTCCCATGCACGCTTGTAAACCTCAGATGAAGGGGCGTTAATGTTTTGTAGGGTATTGTAGACGGAGGATATCAACTTCTCTGTATCTGCCTTCCTATTCAAACATTTGTCAAGTTTATCTGGGCTTGCATTATTGTAGTCCTGCATGTATGTTTTCACATAGTCCCTAACTTGAAGATATCTGAAATAATTATCAGTATTCAGGTTGTATTTCTCCCGCAGCTCTTGGAAGGAGGAAAAAGTCCCCTTCAAATATAGATCACCCACAGTGTTAATTCCTTGGTTCTTCCATTGGGTGAAGGCACCATCTAAAGTAGAGGGTTTGAAGGAGGGGTTGTTTGCAATTGGCAGAAGGAAAGACATGTCTCTCAATTTGAGACTGAACTTCAGCTGCTTCCAAATATGCATGGTACCGTGTATTATAGGATTATGGTCATATGTTGACTTACTCAATGGTATTGGAGACATGATAATTGTGCCTATGGAGAAAGGCGAACAATGGAGAAAACTCTTTCTCCATTTTTAGCCAATTGGCCTGTTGGTGTGAGTCATCTAACCAGAAGATTATGGTCTTAATATTCGTTGCCCAGTAATAAAACAGGAAATTGGGTAGGGCTAGTCCTCCACTCTCTTTGAATTTGAACAGATGTCGTGTATTTATTCTGTGGCTTTTGTAGTCCCAAATAAAATTGGTGACAATGGAATCAAGTTTCTTAAAAAATGATTTGGGAAGATATATTGGTACTGTCTGAAATAAATATAATAGCTGCGGGAGAAAGACCATTTTTATAGCATTTAGTCTGCCAAGGAGGGAAATGGGCAACGTTTTCCAAAACTGAATGTTGGATTGAAATTTTGGGAGCTGTTGAAGAGAGGTGACATCCTATATGTTTATTGGCATAAGTTCAGTTTTGTTCCAATTTATTCTGTAGCCAGAGAAGGTACCAAATTGGTCTATTGTGGATAGTAAATTTGGGATACTATTTTGGGGGTTAGTAATGTATGATAGTACGTCGTCTGCATAAAGGGAAATTTTATTTGTAGTATGTCTAATATTGTAGCCATGTGGATGAGACCTGATGCTCTCGGCAAGTGGTTCTATGGCTAATGCAAATAGCATGGGGGAGAGAGCACATCCTTGTCTATTGCCTCTAAATAAGTAAAACTTTCATGATAATGTTTGATTGGTTAGTATTCTGGCATTCGGATTTGTATATGGGAGTTTTATCCTGAAATGAAATTTTCACCTAATTGGAATTTCTCCAGCACTGTGAAGAGATAGGACCATTCAACTTGGTCGAATGCTTTTTCCGCGTCCAGTGCGAAGATTGTAAGGGCTTTGTTTGGTGTTTTGCATGAGTAAATTATATTAAACAGGCGCCTCAGATTAAAGAATGAGTGTCGTTTAGGCATAAACCCAGTTTGATCTGGATGGATAAGTTTGCCAACAACCAGGCTGAGTCTACGGGCCAGAGTCTTGGCTAGGATTTTCTGATCAGTATTTAAGAGCACAATTGCTCTGTAAGATCCGGTGTCTTCGGGGTTCTTATCTTTTTTAGGAATTAGTGTGATAATTGACTCGTCCAGAGTCTATGGTAAAGTCTGCTCTTTTGTATGCCTGGGTATACATGCATTGTAATCGTGGGGAAATTATATTGTTACATTTTTTTGTAAAATTCATTGCTGAGCCCATCTGGGCCAGGTGTTTTTCCGCTTTTTAGTGATTTAATAGTCTCTGAGATGTCCTTTTGAACTTTTATCTCTGAACCTAACTCCTTGCATTCCGTCTCGCTGAGGGTTGGAAGATTGCACTTATCCAGAAAGGTCTGCATTGTCACTGGGTCGGCTGTTGTTTGAGATGAGTAGAGGGTTTGGTAAAACTGTTGAAATCTTTCATTAATCATTTGGGCAATGAGAGCAATTCTCCTTTTTCCGATCTGATTTTACGTATCATACAGTCGTTTTCTAATTTACGAAGTTGTCTTACTAAAAGTTTATGGGGTTTATCGCCAAATTCAAATTGTTTTTGTTTTGTGAATTGAAATGCTCTACTGATTCTTGTTGAGAGTATCTGGTTTAATTTGTATTTGAGTACAGATATTTTGTTATGTTTTTCTATGGATGGGTAGGCAGCGTTTTCTATGTCTAACTGTTCTATTTGTTTTTATAGCTCTGTTTGTTCTGCCTTTCTTTTCTTATTCTGAGTTGCTTGGTATTAAATGATGCAGCCTCTGAGGAAAGCTTTAACGGTTTCCCAGGGCAGTGATGGAGAAACCCCAGGAGTGTCATTCGTCTCAAAGAAGAATTCTATCTAGGATTTCAGGTATTCACAGAATTTAGCTTCTGTGAGCATTTTGCGGATTAAATTTCCAGCTTGATTGATTTTTCTCAATTCCCTTCAATTTCACAGAGAACGTAAGAGGACTGTGGTTTGAAATAATGATATTGTGATATTTTGGGTTATAAGTGTATGGCATGAGTTTAGAGTCTACCAGAAAATAATCCGTTCTTCTGTAAACTTTATGGACGCCTGAGTAGAAAGAGTACGCTCTCCTGATGGGTTGGCAATCCTCCATACATCATGTATATTTGTGTTGTTTATAAAGGTGTTCAGAAATTCACTGGATTTGGATGTATTTATTCTTTGAGAAAAAGATCTAAGTATTGGTCTAGCACACAATTTAAATTACCCTCAATTATCAAATTGGACTGGGATATATCTAGGATTAAATCAAATACTTTATTGAAAAATTGGGGGTTATCGAAATTTGCACCGTATAGGTTCACCAAAGTCAGCGAGGTTGCGTACAGTTCTCCAGTGACTATGATGTACCTACCCTTCTTATCAGCTATTGTGGTCTTGTGTTTGAACGTAATACCTTTGCGAATTAGAATTGCAGTACCCCTGGCTTTGGAAGGAAAATTTGAGTGGAATAGCTGTCCAATCCACCTCCCCCTCAGCCTAATGTGTGAGTCATTCTTCAGATGAGTCTCATGTAAGAATATTATGTCCGTGTTAAGGGATTTTAAGTGAGCTAGTTTTTTGCCCCTTTTTATTGGTTCATTTGCGCCCCTGATATTCCAACTACAAAAGGTGAGTCCATGTCCCCCCGTTCTGCGTGCTACATCATCTTGCATAACCTACTTAGTATTCTGTATTATCTGCTGAATGAAATGGTCCATCTTAAGCAATTCAAGTATATTTTCAAGTGTAGTCAGGGTAAAGACCCCCCCCCCCCCCCCCCACAGATCCCCAAGGAAAGTATGAAGGTTAAGAACATTAGTGCAGATTGGAAAATCAGTACAAGGGTAAACAGATTCTTTTTTTAAAAGGGTGAAAAAAGAAAAAAGAAAGCACCTCAGACCGCAAAGGCTCAAAACAGCGGTAGTCTTAAAGCAACCTTCCGTACAATTAACTTCTAATACATTCTAGAGGTTCAGCTTACCACTCTAATTAAAGTTCTATAAACTTACTTGTCTATAAACTTGTGGGATAATAGTCAAAACCCATTCTATTTACATTTCAACAAGAAAGAATTAGGAGGAACACCTTGAATATTAAAGTGTATAAAGCAACTCAATATAAGCTATAACAAAGCATCAAAATAAGTAGCTGAATGCGTAATTGATGGGCATAGATCTCGTAACAATTATCTTTCAGTCAGTAGTGTTTTTACCGTATACAAGACAGTGAATCCAAAAACAGTCCATGACCTAGTCATTTTAATACTTATCCCCTGGCGGCTCCAGCGATGCTCTGGGCATACTGTAATGCTGCTTTGGGGTCATTGAAGAGGGTGTCAGCGCCGTCATATGTAATGCGGAGTTTGGCCGGATACAAGAGTCCAAATTGGACTCCTGGTATGTCTCTCAGTATTCCTCTTGTCTTGCTGAAGAGTGCCCTTTATTTAACAACTTCTGGGGGGAAATCCTGGAAGATCTGAATCCGTTGTCCTTGGTATGACAGGTTTCTATCATTTGCCACTTTGCAAAGTATTCCCTCCAGGACGTGGCAGTGATGTACCCGCAGGATCCGATGTCGCGTTGGAGCGTTGTCGTCTGGTCGTGTTCTCAGCGCCCTGTGTGTTCGGTCAAGCATAGGCTTCTCATCCAGTGCGAGTGTATCTTTGAGTAGTTGTGCTGTAAAATCCCAGACATTTTGACCGTGGTCTACACCTTCCTTCACTCCGGCTATTCTCAAGTTTTGACGCTTTGAACGTCCCTCCAGATCTAGAAATTTTTCTGATAATTATGACACCAAGCCAGAGATGCGCTCCACTTCGACTTTCAACTCATCCGTAGCATCGGAGCTAGCTGTAGCCGCTAACTCTAGCTCTTGGATGGTCTTGCTGTGGGCGAGTGAGGTTGCCTGAATGGTTTCCAGCTTACGTTTGATATCGGTTTCCAATCGTAGAATTTCCCCCCTCAGGGTCGCGGTTACCTCTCCAATGCGAGAGTCTATTTTGGCGCATAGTTCCTGCTTCACTGCAGAAAGTTCTAGGCAAAGGGTTTTAATGGCCTGTAGAACCTGCATTTGGTTTGCATTCTCTTTGCGGGAATGTCTCTTGGGCGAGTCCAGGGCTTCTGTGTGGCCTTCCTCACCATCTTTTTTCGGTTTTGGTTAGGGTGGCATTGTGGACTGTTTTCTGTTAACGTTTGTGTTATTGATATTTCGGTCTTTCCACGTGTGATGGTGTAGTGATAAGCGGTTTTGTTCTGTTGTTAGCGTAATTTGTTCCGAAAAATGCAGAGCTACTTAAACGCGTGTCCTATCTCTCCATAGCGCCACCGGTAGTCCCTGGCAAAAATATAACTATCCAGAAAAAATGACATTATTTTATTTTGAATACCAAATATTTGATGTGTCTCAGGTACAACTCAAAATTTGTTGAAGATTTTTTACAAAAACCTGCCTTACACTGAAAAAAATGGAAAAATCTATGAAAATATCTTTCACTTTCATCCTTTGAGATTTGTTTTTGTCTCTCTGAGTCAACAAAACAAAGTTATTGTATTTTAATATAAAATACTGGTGTTATACTGCTGACAATATTTTGTTACCCTGAATGGCACATATCACTATGGCCCACAAATGTTGATTAAATGTGATTCCTTCAGCAATAACAATAATGATCCTATGAAGTATTATTAGTAGCAGCAATAGTATTTTTCTTTTAGCTATTTGTTAAGTTATAAAACTGTAAAAAAAACAAGATGTTTAAAATGTGCAGGCTAGCTGAACTTAGATAGCTTCCATACTAGAGAGAGAGAGAGAAATGACCCATACGCCATTAAATATTCTTAGTAGTCTATTAATAGTAGGCTATACAATGATAACACTTAATCAAAGTTTAAAAGTTAAATCAACTCTCTCTCCCTTTCTCTCTCAAACATGTTTTGTTACTATTTCATTGCTAATGTTAATAATAATCACTTTACTATAATTTGAGCCTCCAGCAACACTTTACGTTGCATTAAGTTGCATTATTACACGATTATTACATGATAGTTAATGTTGTAATTATGCATTGTTACACTGTCACTGGTAAATTTCTATTCAATGCAGGTACACAAATGCAATTTCAAGATACCTACACAAAATAGCTACATAAAATGTCCATCAAACTACTTCAATTCAAACTTGTACAGTCTCGATTTTTCATAAAGTGCACCAAATGTGAAGCAGCTATTAGCTAATATAATTCATAATCCATTTTTAATCCATAATTGTGTGTGTGTGTAATATTATATTAACTAATATAATCCATCAGTTATACCTTAACTGTAGAGCAATAACACATACAGTGCAATTTGCGTTAACTGCAACTTAATGTTAAGTGTTATCCACCCAGCTTTATATCCTATTATATCCTATTCTGTTGCTGACAGTAGCATGAAACCATAAAAACAATACCTTGCTTTTCTTCTGGCTAGCCTTTCCTCCCTAG